>NC_134569.1:140056566-140356566 GCF_050947875.1 Dermacentor variabilis
CAGTAGCATTTTGATGCGCCGGAACAAATTTTCAGTTGTAGGTTTGTTGATAAGTAATTTCTGCACAAATTTTTATCTCGTATTATATTTCTTTGATTCTTGCGTGAATGTATTATCCAATGCCGAAAATAAACCAGAAGTTCCTCAAATAGTCTTTCATATATAGTTGTGTTCGGGCCGTATGGACTTTCGAAAATAGGAAGATCCATCAGTCTATGTTCAAGACAAATTTGTTATATTCGAATTACCGTTGATAAACAAAACATCATGACAGAATGTCGCCGATAATTAAAGGGAGATCAAACTATCGAATAAGAAAATACTACGGAAGGCTGGTAGTAAATGTTGGCATGTATATTTGTGTATTTATTACATATAAATTGTCAGCATTCTGCATGGTCGACTAGGTTGTAGTCGCTGCGCCTTTTAACGTATTGCAGTTTGTTTAACGACTGATACGAAGCTCATGTATCTTTAATTGACAGCGACAACTCTGACCTGATAGGCGCGTTGGTAGACGAGGCCTCCTCTGCACTGGAGCTCCGCTACTCTTGGGCGATAGGCGCCAGTGTGAAGCGCTTGGACGACGCTGTGCGTGTATTTACCCAGTCGGCACGAGCCAATATGAAGTCTTTGCGTACCGTGGAGAAAAGTGCATTGGACCTGGACACAGTCGGTGTCAGGTGAGAAACTTCTCATATCTGCCACCTTTTCGTGTGAACACTTGATGTATCTCTCTGAGTACAGGTACAGGCTGTCCCTAATACCGCGTTGTGAAAGGCGTAGCTCAGTGGAAAAGAACGCGTTAAAAACTTGTGTATATTCCGACGAAACGTGCAAAAATCGGGCGCTCTACAGTCTACCGTGACTGGCAGCGTTCTGCGTACTTTGGCGCGGCTGGCGCGGTAATAGAACATGAACATGTACCATCTCACGCCAAAGCCGCTTGACCATAGTGCATCGCATGCTGGCTTGCCTGTCTGACAGCATGCTGTCCTACACTTCGGGTGCACTGCAGAAGAAAGCGTACTCAGTTGACTCCGTCGCCGAACTAAAAGCGCTCGTACGCTGCGCTTTTCATGCGCTGCGTCAACAGCTGATCGGCGAGCTGATGCACACCACGTTAATTTGGACGAACTATAGATAGCCCAAATTTCAGGCGATCCTGGCGTCACCGGCGAAACATATCCGACTTCGCTGCCTACTGCTAGGCACACTGGAAACGACGGACTATGTCCGCGCGTCGTTACTCCAAACAATGGACTCTCGATTCAGCTGATTCCAAAACTTGTGGAATACTTATTTCGCGGTGGCTCATGGGCTACTACAATAACTTGGAAGGAAACCAAACAAACTTTGCTTTACAGCGAAGCTGTTGGCCCCTAGTTGGTCGGGATTTTTCGTATCCGCGTACGCGGTGCCCAGGCAAAAAATGCTGGACAATCCCGAAGAAGTGCAAAGAAGCGGGTATCGCACATTGTGCTGCTCCTCAAAGAGGCATCAGATGACGTCATCAAATGACATCAGCTCCTGACCAAAACATCATCGCGTGACATCATCTTTTCAAAGATAACATTATCCGATTACGTCATTAGGCAACATCTTCAGGTGGCGATACCGTTATTCTCGTATATTTGAGTCACAATCCGAATCCTCATGTATATAGCTTGTGTGCATGTCGTAATTTAGGAATTTTCAGGCGGAATTTACTTTGATAAATTCAATTAGTTCAATGAGGCACTTGGCCTTGGAGGAAGGCATAGGAAAATAAGGAAGTACGCTACACTGTACCCCACATGTGCGTGCACGCGTGAAGAACGCTTGCTCACAATGTATCGGTACTTGATGCTTGGGCACTCTGCCCGTTTGCATCAGTTGCACAGCGCGTGCTGCGACCATAATTGACATTATCGCAAACACTGTATAGAAATCGTGCCTCCACCTGGCAGCCATGGCCACTCAGACGAACGTCGAACGGGAGCTGGAAAAGGTCTTTGTCCTTCAGTTTTCGCAATTTAGAAATACGTTTTCTCGTATATTCGAATCACAATCCGAAGCCATGATGACTGCAGCTTGTGCGTAAGTCGTACTCTACGAATTATCTGACGCAATTTACTTTGAAGACTTGAATTAGTCCAATAATGCACTTGCGCTTGGCGGAGGGCCTAGAGGAATGAACACGCATGCTGCATTTCCGCACATGTCGCTTGTGCTTGTGGCGCTTATCTAACATCGTCTAACGTCGGTAACAGCTTCGCTGTACATTCCTTTTCACAGGGTGGAATGGAGACGAATTTCTCTGAAGCGTTGAGGTCACCCGAACATTTACATGAATACCTGCACATTATCATTCGTTAAAGGTCAACTGCAAGGAAATTTTCAAGCACCTACAAAGCATAGTTTCAAACTATTTTTACGTATCTTAGCCTGTAAGGAAGATTTTGCGCTTAAAGTACGAGTAGATGCGTCACAAAACACTGGAAAGTATGGATGTTCCTGATGCCTAAACTGACAAAAGCCCCGCTATTACCACTCGATTGAAGTTACGTGCTATTGAGACCATAGATAACCAGTGCCCGTGTCGTCTGCTTCTCTTGCTGCTTATCTTGCTGTTCCTCTGCATCAGCGAATTGTTACCACACGTTTACTAGCCATAGAGTTAGTATAATGATAGCTGCTTCGTTCGCTGAACTCACGCGGGTGCGTGCCCCCGATGTTCTTTTTAATCCGATGTATTCTTCGCCTAAACAAGCCGGATTTTTGTATCTTGCTGTCCATACTCACGAGCAAAGTATCGATGGAAGTCACTATCGGCGAAACAATCAAGAAAATAGATACTATTATTCATACAAACCTCTTTCTTCCCGAACGCCGCTGTAAACTTTCAGGTGAAGGAACACAATGCTTACTTGCCACTGAAACAGTCAAAATGTAATTTCATTTCGAGACCCATGGGTTTTTTTTTTGTTAAATATAAACTTATGAACTAGTATGGGCTCCTAAACGTGAAAAAAAATTGTCACTTGGTCAATGACCAGAATTATTTGTTTCTTTTTCTCATACGTTCCTTGACCGGACAAGCTTACGCCGAACTCGTGGCTATGTAAACTTGTAGGTGGTGGACCGTCCTCAATGCATATGCCGACTCGTCACCGAGCCCGGCGCCTCGGACTCTTCGCACCAATGACGTTGCAGCGGTTCGTGGCATTCTGGACGTCCTGGCAAGGAGCAAGTTGGAGACCACGTGTGTGTACTTGCTTCTCACGCCTTTTGTCCCCTTGATTGCATATGCCTGGAAGACAGCACAAAAACCGCCAATGCACGTCGATAAAGTGCGAAGAAGGTACGACTCTTTTCTTTCCATCGGCTTTCGTATTAGAGCGCCACTCTTTGGCACCCGTTCCTGCGGCGAGCGTCGGCGTCACTTGTAACCAAGCGAACGAGCACAGCGAAAAATGAAAGCCCAGTGGGGGAAGGAAAAAGCTGCGAAGGTGCGAAGGCGAAGAAGCGGGACGAGGAAAGAGGGGAGGAGGGCGCGGCGGAACCACGAGGCGGAAAGCGGAGGAGGGCATGGTGAGGAGGAAAGCGAAGGGCAGGCGGCGAGCATACACGCGGCGAGCGCGGAAACAAAGCACTGGCGTGGCCTTCGGACCCACTGCGCGTGCACTACATCGCTTGCAGCACCGCCGCCGCTAGAGAATGCGCTCCGTGCGGGCGACGCGTTCCCGTGTCCATAGAAAAAGAAATTCAACAAGAGGGGACGTTCGGGCGAAAACTGGCCGCGGGAAACACGTCACGCATATTGTTCGCCCCCTCCGTTATCTGACGCGAGCATCGAAAGAAGAATGCGAAATGAACTTGCAGAAAATGTTTTAATCTTTTTTGTTCCTTCCCGCTAAAACATAAAAGTTTTGCGTATAAATTATACTTTGCGGCTTATTGTTCTTGTGTTACCTAGCAACAAGCTAACGGCACGCGAGACCCGCCGGATGCATGCATCATGCGCCGGAGACGTCAGCGAAGCGAGCGAGGCCGGCTGCGCAGTGAACGTTCGTCTGTTCGGCGGCCCATCCAAGGTCGATCCCAATAGGTCGCGAAGCTTCCGACGAAAAGCGGCTCAGCACAAACTGTCACCGACATCAGCAAGGGTGGTTAGGGAGCAGCGATTGAAGCGCGACTTTGTTTGGAGGGAACAAACAATGCGAAGGAAAAAATATTTTTTTTAATTTCAGCGAGACACAGTTATGTTCATTCAACGAAAATGGAACTTCTGCTACTGGAACTTCTGCTATTGTTGACGAGGTAAAATACAAGTTTATTTAATGTTATAACGATTAATAAATAAATTTATTTTCAGCACTCATCGTTACGAGGGGCGTTGACGCCGCTATCACTCGTACTGCAATGCAGCACTTGAAATGGGCAGAAAGGCGCGCTCGTAAAGTTCACCTGTTGAAATACGCCCCCCTTACTTGTGCTTTTTTTGCTCGTCGACGTTCGTCTGGATTCGCTGATGCCGGTAGCTTCATCGCTTCTTAACCTGTTCAATCAAAAGTAGTGAGTTACGACCGCCAGATGATTGTTTAGTTGTTTTCGTGCGACTGCCCTGGCCGACGGGCTTGGCGTCCGACGATAGGGCCAGCACTCTACATGTAACTAAAGCTTTTGTCGGCCTCCAAAGAAAGTATGTTCTGTGCAGGGGTGCGATTTCGACAACCGTATGGCTGGCCTTCTTCTGCATCGCTTTCCGCGCTGGAAGCTCCAAACGCCCATCATGTAGACCCTCGGGGCATTTGAATATATAGCTACAAAAGCAGGCCAACAAAACAAATTTCGCGTCTTTAAAAACAAAATGATGTCACTTCTGTTTTTTAACAGATATGGCGTCAGATTGTTTTTTCTTCCGCCGGAAGTGTTCTCTACAAATACAGATCGCCATAAGCCCAATGAACCGCCGATGAACCGCCATGTTTTGAACGTATACGTATGGGCTCCTATGGAAGCTTCGCTACCAGGTATACTTACCTTGGTCCATCTGTATTAATTGGATGCAGCCTGGCTTGTCGGGCTCGCGACGTATTCTTGCCTTCCTTCTGCACTTCGACACGGCACCACAGCACTATTGAACTACGGCAAGGTGAGAAATTTTGGTTGACAGTATCCGACACAGTTCAAGCAATTTAGGCATTTACGGCACAGAACCGAGACTTGTGCCGCAATTAGCGAAAAAAAAAAACAGCGGGGCCGTCGTGACACAGTTGCTTTGAGTTGATGACAAATACTAGGATTCCTTTGCGACCCTTTCTATGGACCTTAAGATTATTGTAACCTATTTCGGTAGTTTTTGGCACGCTCGCCGCCGCCAGCTTTGTGACGCAGTTAGCGAACAGCAGCTCAGCCATGTGACGCACTTAGTTTCGCGTGTACTGAATCTTACTGGGACAAGTTCGTGACGCTTTCTTTGACCACCGACATTATTGTAATTGATTTCGTTACTTTATGGGAAACCTTTGAGGCACGCTCGCCGCCCCCGGCTATGTGACGCAGTTAGCAAAAAGCAGCTCAGCCGTATGACTCAGTTAGCTTCGCATGCATTGAACCCTGCTGGAACAAGTTCGTGAGGCTTTCTCTCACCCAATCATTATTGTAATTAATTTTTGTTTGTTTTTGGGATAGGTTTGAGGCACGCTCGCCGCGCCTGGCGTTGGTACGCGATTATACTCGCGGACGATTTTCTGTGGGTATGAAGGAAAAGCTACATGGGTGGAACTTCTGCACGTTTGTTACCGTGTTGAGTAGTCCTCCATCATTTGACAGTGCTTTTGGTTGCTCGGAACGGACGGTGAATCGACGTTGAGCTTCCACCTGTGACGGTTTTGCGTTTGCCTGGACGCGAAAGGGTCAAGCTGCAAATTAAGTAAGCTTTTACATTAAGTAGTGTGCTTTGTCTTATTTAACGGTTGCTAATAAGGTGCGCATGTGTTCTCTTCCCCAACTTAAATAAAGTGGATGAAAGCGCGGGACTCTTTTCAGAAGCGCTCTCGTGTGCTATTTGCCTCCGTAGCTTCCCTTTCGTAGCCACAGAAAGTTGTGTGCGAGTATAGCAAAAAGCAGGCTCGGACGTGGTGAGAAACTGTGACATGTACTGATCTTAGTGGGACAAGTTTGTGGCGCTTTCTATGGTCCCTCAACATATACCTTCTTTCTGTACTTACGCTTGTCGAAAACGCGACGAGCGATTGCCAAAAGAGATATCCCGGGAGGGTGTTGCTTGCGCCGGCAAAGCGCGCAAAAGATAACGCCGCGGGCTCAAAAACCAGGAACTCAAAAAATGTCTTCTGAACGACTGAAACAGGCTCTGCACCGACACAATTTACTTGAGTGCGAGAAGAAGGCGCCCTGCGAGCGTCTAGCATGATTTGACTTAGAGCCTGTGTTGTGGCCAAATCTGTGTACGTAGCCTACCATCGCGTACGCTGATGCCAAGTTGTTTTAGAAACACGCAGTAGCCCGTGTATTTGTGCTCTTAAAGTGCACGAAATAATGCCACGGAATAAGGGAATGCCTCAAAACCAGACGTTTTCTTCATATTTTATGGTATTGTTTGGGATGAGTCGGATATTTTCTACGCCATGTACGTAAAAGCGAATTGCTTTTGCTTGCAATGCTGCCCATTCACCACTTCCGCTCGTTTCGCCTCTACTCGCAGCATTCCTGCACATTTCTTCAGCTGATGCTGTCCGGTGGAGCTGCGTACACGACCTACTGCTATTAACCTGGTACCACAGCGTTGGATGAATGCACAAAAAGCCCGGAACGACCATCTATATATATCAAAATAAACATTTCTCCATGTACAAGACGTCTGGCGTCTACCTTATGAAATTGCTCATGGCACTTATTTTATGGAGGCTTGTAAGGATCGTTCGCGGTCATTTTTAGTAACGAATAAAACTATCCCGCACTAAGACCGCGCGCGGTTCAGCAGCACAAGCAAAAATATCAACTCTTCCCCAACTGAAAAAGGGGGGGGGGGGGGGTAAGCGAAGCTTGTCCTGCCTGCGCTTGACCTTCGTCACGGTTAAGTAACCCACAGGTAACGGTGCTGGATTGGTTCGGCCTCCCGCTCCCTCAGCCCGAGATACTTATGTTGCTGTCGGATTGCCTGGGCTGGGGCGGTAAAGGTGCGTTTATAGACCGATGTTATCGGTGCGTGGGCGAGCGTCGCTCAACGCCGTGCACGTCGGAGCGCGTTGGCCGCGTCCGGTTACGTTGGCTGCGCCAGCGCGTCGAACAATAGGTTGAACGATAGACGTTCTCATCAACGTGACGCAACGTGTGCGCTCGCTCACGCTACGTTGGAGTATATTTAGCGCTTAACGACTGGATCAGCGCGTCAACGGCGAGCCGTTACACGAAAGAGTTCTCGCCGCAGCTCATCTAAGTCATTGCCCCCTTCCCTTTAAAGAGGGATAAATAAAGTTTTTCATCAAGGCTGCCTGTTCAAGGCTCCGGGAACGCGCAATGCGTGGCCGTGCCATCCGTTTTCCGAGACTGAACTGAACGGAAACGAAGCCGGCGCAGCGCGTGCGATACCCTTTCCTTCCCTTTCCCTGCCCGGCGGAAGCGAAATGGCTCGGAATGGTTGCGCACGTGGCATGAGCGCGTGCCTATGCAGCTGGAATCTTTGCTGGTGACTCACGCTCCGGCGCCGGCTCAGCTGTCAAATCAGCAAAACGCCCTTTCCCGCAGCTTCTCTGCTCCAAGAACAACTGGGTTTTTACGTGACCAGACCACCACCAAACTTGTGAGCCCCCCCTCCCCCCCCCCCTAATACAAGCTTCACTTGAAAGAAGAAAAAATGACACGCCGGTCAGTGCAGCCGGCGTAACGCACGCCAGCTAGCGTTCAAAAAGCCCTCGCCTACACCCGAAATTGGAAGCGTGGTTGAGGTGTTAATCTCATCCGAATGGCCCGCAAAGTGTCTGTTGCGATGTACTTGGCATCTCAAACAAGGTGTTATCGTACTTCGCATCTCAACCAAGGTGTTATTGGGAAACGATAAGAAAGTGGCCTTATATGCACAGTAGTAGGTGGGGTGATGAAATTGGGAAATCTGCAGGTGCAAGTGGGAACCAGGTAGCACAAGACAAATGTAATTGGATATCCCTGGGGCAGGCCTTCGTCCTGCAGTGTACATAAAGATAGACTGATTAAGATGCTAATTATGATGATTATGATACATTAGGACAGCAAGCGGGGCTCCCAACAAGATGGCGGAACGAAACGCCCTTAATTTTTCTCTTGTTTGCTACACTGCAAGCAAGCCCTATTCGCTCGCAGTATGAATGGTATATAACATTACGAACTTTGTACGCATACTACACACGGTGCGTTTCCCGTATTTTCAACAAATATGAAGTCAGTGGCACTCTCAGTTTATTGGAGACAGCGAGAAAATACTGCACATCCTTCGGAAAACATGAAATATGAGGAAAACATCGGTATTAAGTAATTACCTGTGGTGGTAGTAATTAACACAGAAACGTACAAGGAAGAACATGCATGTTAAGGGAACTAGAGAATACTGGCAGTATTGTGTGGTACAACATCTGAGAGCACGACTTTTTCCCAACTATATGCTAAAGCCAGGCGGATGCAGGCCATTATAAACGAACTGAGAATCTTTAGTAAATGCAATACCGAAAACATGCGTCTAATCGCAACACGCCGTGTTTGTTTTTTTTTCGCTTTTTTTGAAGCATAGGCGGCACGTTTTCTTTTCATTTCGTTTGCATGCAGGTGCGTGGAGGTCTTGCACTTGCAATTTAATCGTGCACTGGCGACGGTCATGGATGATGATGAGGAGACCGAGGACAAGGTGGCGGACACCATCGTTGCCATCTTGAAGCGTGTTCGAGGAGCAGCGCTGGAATGGCGGAATTTAAGCAAAGGGCTTGAGCTGAACAAGACAGTACTGCGCGATCACATGAGTGCCGCCAAAATACGCAGTAAGAACATGTTTGCCTCCTACCAGCGTGCTTTCTCTTCAAACACAATTGTTAAATATTCTGCCGGATTTTGCTTTGAGTCCTCTTTCCGCTACTGTATAATAGCACGCCACCCACTCTTATCTCATAGCCAGCGAGATTGCAGTGGCAAGTTGCGACAATAATCAGGAAACCAACGGACAAAGTTTCCCGTTCGGGCGCGACGCTTGTCAGTGGTAGGTCACCTTGTAACATCGCGATTAGCTGGCGCACGAAATTTTCGAGTACGAGGTTTTGCGTGAATACGAACCCAGGATATTACTGTTAATCTTTATGTAGCCTTGGTGAAATGCCTCGGAGATGAACATTAGTCATTTCGCTAGGGGCATGGTAATTAAATTTTCATGGCTACACGATTGAAAAGGGGCTGATGGCAATATGCTGGGCTGAGTTCCTGAAGCGGCTTTTCTTCAAACAATGCATAGCTGAATATTTTTTCTCGTCCGATATTGGGGGGCCTCTAAATGTTACACCACAACGAAATTCTGAAGTGACTGCATCTCCGAGACAGGGACATCATGACTGCACGACTGCTTGAATCAATTGGTAAGGTCAATTAGCGGTTTGGCCACAGTTGGCTTGTATGCCTGAATTCATACATTTCAGGGGTACTGTCCTGGACATCCTTTAATTCCGCCATATTGTCGGATTCTGCGACGGCGGCATTTTGAGCAAATCAGAGAAAGTTCAGCAGCCGTATGGGCCAATAAGAGCGGACAAACTTAAATTCCACATCATGGCGTAATTAGTACTTATCCAGAATACTACACAAGTAGTAACGGTCTCTATAATTTGAGAGTCTGCTGTGGTTTCCGCTATTGGGTCTTTAGCGATACTGTAACGTGTTTGGCAGTATTGGTTTGCTACCCAGGCGATGTGTGAAACATAAACGCTATTTGTTGCCTGCGTTCCCAGCTGAACTAGAACCTGTGGACCTAAAAGAAGAACCTGCGCTGGAAGAACCTTACAGCGATGACTTTCTAAGCAACCTCGTACTGAGCACGAGACTCACGGGGCATCGCATCAATATAAGCCAAGACCTCGGTCGTTTCCCACTTATGCGGGGACGATTTGAAGCCGTTACCCTGCAGCCAGACTTTCTCTACCCAATGGCTCCGGAGCCCAGTATCAACCACGGAACTATGGGTGTCTTTATTGCGAAGATGATGTTTGAATCCGCTTTGCAGCCCGCTTCGCCACTCGAAGGGCACCGAGTGCAACAACAGGCCGAAGAAGCTTTCGGAACGTGTCTCGCGTCATATGCAAAGAAGGCGCTGAATGTTACATTCGAGCCGACCGACTGGAAGGTGCACGCAAGCACAAAGTGGGCCTTGGAGGCGGCGTTTCTCGCCACGAGGCGAAACTATAATTTCGTTGGAAAGCGTGTCATGGAGCAATTTCTCTTTGTGCGTTTCGGACGCACCTTCTGCGGCGAGACGTACCTTTCGCCGCTGCAGTTTGCAACCAAGTCGTCGACGCTCTTTGCCACAGTCTTCTCTTGTAAGCGCGCACGTGAGGCCCTGTGCTAACACTGACTGCCCGCAGAGGGTGGAAATGTGAGAATGCTTTCGTTAATTATTGTAAGATCTAATGAAACAAGTGCGCAAATACTCTGAATAACTCTCGGAATTGTACAGTTGTAATAGTGTAGCACTCACGCATTCTAGCACCATTTGCGCATTTGGGTAGAAAGCATTGACTTTAGATGGCGTCAAAATAAAGGTTGGTGGAATTGCAGATCTTGTAGCAGTTCTATAAGCTATTTTTTTTTCATGGCGGTAGGCCACTGTAAAGTATGCGCATAGCTGTCATTCTTTCTTTCAGTTAGGACACGAAGTCTTGACTATGTTGGAACGACGTCGAAAGAAACTAACTCCCCCAGCCTCTCGGTAACTTATTTTTCCTTGCGTGTTATCATACAAATGACATTCGTAATTATAGCATCTACGGATTTTGATCCCAGTTGTCTCCAGGGATTTCTTTCGTTCTTTATTTAGCAACATTCTTGTGTTAGTTATTACATTTTTAAATCTTCGTGAGGTGGTTCTCGTAACGTCATGCAAGTTCAACGGCACGCAAGATATTTTGCTCCGGAATATTTCTGCTCATGCGCCGATCTAAATGATAGTTCGCTTGCCATGTATTATTATTACAACATTTATTCCTAGAATTCGTTTTAGCTTTCTATACGCTTTTGCGGAAGGCAACGACGAGGCGCGCTACCTATAGACATTACATTTTAATGCGTTACTGCGTATCAAGTACCTAAATAAAGCCAAGCAACAAGTCGCACAGCAGTAAAATAAATGGTGTTTTGTTTACCTTTTTACGCCTTATTCGCTTTGATGTACGGACAGTTTGATTGCTACCGGCTGCGCGATTCTAGAGTCTGGTTTCGGTTTTTGGCAAACCGTATAACGCGCAAACACGCCTTTCAGGACAAAGAACTCGTTTATACCGAACTATGAGGAAGCTTAAACAGGGATTCGTGTCCTTACATTCGCCATTGCTGCGTCTCTATAAATACATCTTGGTAATTATTCAGTTGTGCAATAATGCTCTTAGCAGTCTTTATTGTCCTAACGAGAGGACCAAATATAGTCTCTCAGTGGTTCCACACATAATCTACTACAAAACGTTTTTAATACGAGCAGCCTATTGGTGCCAACAGCGCTATTGCCACATGTCATAAAGTTAAGAAGCATTTTACCAAATTAAGTAAGGTAACGCAGTTCTTCCTGCTCTCAGTGTAATCATGTTACTGTTTTTCACGATTCTCACTCCATCTAGAAAAAAAACGAAAAACATATAGGCCATGTTCGCCCGCTCCGTTTTAAAATAACTTAACTTCTTTGATGGTACGCGTAAAAGCCATACTCTATAATTACGAGGCATGCCGTAGTAGGAGGCTCCGGAGTATATAATGACCACGTGGCGTTCTTTAACGGGCGTATAGTACTCGGTACACGAGCGTGCTTGCATCGGTATGCAGCCGCCGCTGCCGGGATGGAGCCTGTGTCCTCGAGTTCAGCTCAGCGACGCCATAGTCATTGCGCTACCGCCGTGGTTAGTCATTCCTTCGCTTAGCTGGCGTTTTTTTTGCACCCTCCTTAGTGAAAAAAGAAGCAGGGATTTCAAAGTTCGCCATCAACATGGAAGTCATAAGGGGAGAGCGAAAATTCCAAGTGTCAGCTGTCGATTTGTCGCAAAGCGCCATCCGCCATCTTTGGTCGTCCTATCAGAATGACAAAACGGAAGTGATCGCTGGACAGCATAGCTGAGGTTTTCGGCCTTGTTCTGTGCTATTCTCCGCCTGTTGTTCGTTGCTATAGGTGAAACAAAAGATCCGTGGCGAAAGCCTAAGGCTGCCCCATCAGCAAACGCTTCCGGCGTCAGCAAGGTGGCGGACGCGGCCAGTGTTGACAGGACCCCATTTTGAATATCCACTCATTTGGATATCTCCTAGCAAATAGCAAGCGCGTCCATACATTGTATATATATATGAAAAAGATCTTAGGAGGACGCTTCAGCTTCGCCTTTAAGAGGAAGCTTTAGCTCCGGCCAAAGTCCGGCGCTGCCTATTCAAATACATGTAAAACGTACAAACGTTTTTCTGAGGTAACCCCTAGACCGATCTTAATGAAATTTGTTGCATTTCAGTGAGAAAGTGAAGTTCTAGTGACTGTTGGAAGCAGGAATTCGATTTAATGCCTGGATATTTTTAAAAAGATTTTCAAAAATTTGATTGTTTGAAAAAAAAAATAGGAGCACGAAGTTTACGAATTAATAAGTTCCAATGTTACGGTACTTTCAAATTATCAAAGTATTTTGGTACGCTCGTACTACCAACACCGTCATGAGGCCTAGGGGAGGAGCTTTTGTGTGTTGTCTTGCAGACGCTACCAATGCGCTGACAAGAGAGAGAGAGAGCATTTCAGTTGCTCCAGCGTTTCCGCGGCAACCATGACGATTAGCGCCATTCTTCAACTACGCGCGACAACAGCTTCCCTCTCTGACAGCGTTCTTGATAGTCTCCCTGCATTCTTAAAAACTGTCCCTTACACTTATGAATTTTTTCGGCTGCCGGGAATGCAAACGCAAACCGGCGGAAATCTCTCCTCGTCGTGAGTGGCTTCGTTCGATTACCTCGGAAGCTAGGCCGGAATAGCGATTATTTTGGGCCTACACGCTTACAACGCAGGTAGGACCATGACTCTTGCATTATTTTAACATCTGTTTATGTTGGTGCCGTTGATGAGGGAACAGCTTCCTCAGTGATGAGGGCGCTTTTCCGCCGCGGCTCCCAAGGCGTGCGAGAAGAAGGGAAGATGGTCTCGCATCGGTCGGCTTCTGCGTTGCACGACGCAGCAGCTCGATTATGTTCGTGGAGGAGGTGGCAGCACATCGTGGAAGACATCGAAATGACCCCAACCCATGCGGCAGGGCGACAATTGACAATTTCGGCTCAACCTTCGCCGCGCACGTCAGTATACGACGGCTGTGCTGCGGTAAGTGTGGTGTTACCGTTGTTTCGAAGACCGTAGACAAAGTGTGTGCTGCATATACGTGTCCGGCCTCGCACACATTGCCACAACTCTCCGTGGGGCCCAAATAAAGCAAAGTACGCGATTGTATCGCGTAACTTACGCGCAAGTGGTACGAAAGTGACAGGAAGTAATGGCGAATCGGGGCTGTACGACGCATGTGGTATACAACAGTTATCTATCTCCCCAAGTATCAGGGTGAAGTTTTGTAGTGATGTCTTTTCCAATGATAATTACTTTTCGCGCTTCGTGTTCCGGGGAACGCTCCGCCCGCGTTGTAGCGGGATCGGCTGGCCGTGAGTCGACTCAGAATCTAGCGGAAGGCAACGCTACAAAATAGCGCCATGCTTTTGCTTCAGATAAATTTCGCGACATAAACGCACACACGATGTCAATTTTTGAAACGACGTCACACTTGCCGCAGCACAGTGGCCGCAAGCTGACGTTAATTGTCGCGCAGCTATATTAGCTGGGGTCATTTCGATGCCGAAGTCAGCTGCTGAAACCAGCCGATTAACGCTCGTCGCCGAGAGAACTATCGCACCTGCAGTCATGTAAGTGGTCGTTAGCAGAGCGTCATTTATCGCTAACCGTCGTTCACAGCAGCTGCACGTTTTCGATATATGCGGTGCAGGCAGGTAGATTTAAAGACTTTCAAAAACGGTTCACATGCGCACATTTTATGCAAAGCTTTTTTTTTACGATTCATTAATACCGCAAAATAAACAGGTGCTTCGAGACAGCAAATTTGCATGTGGAAAGAGATCGAGATGCATAAGCTTCTTGATCAAATTTATTTTGTACAATGGATGCTGGTAGCATAGCAAGAGTGCTGGTTCCTGGAGCCTTTGGGGGGCAGAATTCAAAGAAACTGAATAGGCAACAAGCTATTAGCTAGTTGTCTGCGATTAAATGTGCATAGACTACAGCAACATGTCCGCGCCCTTGCGGTTACCGATTTCAATGCGTGAAGGTTATGGAGAGCTTTTCATCTATACACCGGGTAACAACTTTCTATGTCAGTGCAGCCAATGCCATAGAGTTAGTATGCGAACTCTCGAAGAATAGCTGGGTGCAAAAAGTTGCAACAGCTAAGGCCCCACCATGTTGCTACCTCCTATTTTCGTAACCCTAAATACTTAAAAAATGAGATGCAAAGCAAGCACATACACATAACACGTACGTAGGGGCATTGTCTTAAGTTCATTCCATATTTCTTTCTGAAGGACCCGGTGGTTATTTATAAAATTTTGATGGAAAATTTATGCTGCGTGAAAGGAAACGTTTCCAGGCGCCTGACCTAGATGGTGCCACCATACTGAGGAAGGCTCAAGACCGCGTTCATTGCTTGTTTCATCTGAATCGCATGTGATCGTTTGCGCATGTCATCGTTGGCATATGAAACTGCGCCCGACTATACAGTGAAGGGAGTCGTCTGAGGCATTCCTCTCGAAGAAGAAGCGAAGGACATTCACCTCAATATCGTCAACAAGAGGAACCCGAATGCCTTAGCGGCCAAAAGACTCAGCAAGACCACGTCGGTCATCATCGCCTTCGATGGTGGCCGAGTACCAACGTGGGTGTACTACGGAGGTGCTATGCTCAGGTGTACCTTGTACAGAAAGCAGATTGACGTTTGCGACCAGTGCGGACGCATCGGCCATCGCATGGACGTCTGCCCGAACCCCCAAGACCGTGTGTGTAGAGGCTGCGGGGCCTCGAACCCAGACCCCAATCACACATGCCCGCCAAGGTGTCACCTTTGTGAGGGAGCGCATCCCACTGCGGACAAGACCTGCAAGGCTCGGTTCAAGACCCCCTATCTTGTTGAGAAACGACGCGGAGACCGACAGAGGGCAGCGGGGGAGGCCGCCCTCGAGCTAAAGCAACAGAACTACGACGAACATTTCCCACCTGCCTCCCGCTCCCGCTCTCGAGGCCGGGCCCGGTCTCGCTCGTCTGCGGGGCCTCCATCCCGCCGGCAGAGCAGGTCTCAGAGCCGGGCGCGCAGCAAAACTCCCGGGCCGAGCCGTGGCCGTTCGAGCTCTCGGCGTCCGAAGCCAGCCGGCCAGCAAGATTCGGAACTACCTGACAAGGTGAGCTGGGCAGATGCGGTTATGGGCTCGCTGAGACGCAAGGCTCAGGGAGCTACTGCCTCAGAATCCAATAATAAGAGGGACCCCAGGGATGTGGCATTAGAAAAACGCAGCACGAAAACGCACAATTACGCACGGTCGTGCTACAATTAACCCAAGAAATTCGAGAGATTAAACAGTCGATGACGCCGACATCTATACCTAAACCTGCTTTAGTCCCGACTCCCGTCACGAACGGTAACGGCAGTGCGGCGCCGCCCACAAAGAAAGGCGCGGTGGCCAGTTCTGAGTCTCAACAGCTCGAGAACCTCGAATCAGCAGTAAGTGATTGGCGCAAAGCACATGTCACGATAAATGACTAGCGGAAGGAACAAGAAGAAATGAGGAAGCTGCTTTCAGAAATTCAAACCGGGATCCGCAACATCGGCGTTGCGGTCAATAACATCACTGCTCGAACAGACAGGGTTGAAACCCATATAGGCAAAATCGAGACTCACATAGGCCTTCGCCCAGGCATGGAAGTGATGCCCACCATGGGCCCTACAGTCATTCACCCTAGCCCTATTTCAGGTAACGCACAAGTACAGCACCACGATGGCCAGCACCACTAATGAGCTCGTTGTGTGGCAGTGGAACTGTCAGGGCTTCACTAAGAAGCAACCATTGCTGCAACAATACCTCCGACACGCGCAGCCCAAACCCGACATCATAATGATACAAGAAACAATAGGTACCGTACCAAAGCTTCCAGGTTACATTGCGCATGCCTCGCCGATTCCCGTTGATCGCGGACTTGCAATGTTAATTCGGAAAGGGATAGTAGTGCAAGAACACAGCGTAAGCGGCACACATGCGGAAAACATGCTTGTAGAGCTCCTTCCCAATAGAACACGCAACCACAGTGTATTTCTCCTCAACGTATATAGTAATCCGGCTCACTCACGGGCTCGTTTCCTCTCTCTGTTCCGAGGGGCGCTTGCCTTGGCGGGCGCAAACCGTTTCTGGTGGGGGGAGATTTTAACGCCCCGAACGAGGCCTGGAGCTATGGCTACACTACCGCCAAAGGTCGACGCCTGTGGCAGGACCTACATGATGCCGAATTAACTCTTATTACCGATCCCACGGCGCCGACCCGCACGGGCACCTCTACGGCACGGGACACGACACCAGACCTGACGGCGGTCCGTAACATCCCTCAAGCAATGTGGTGCAATACCTTTGAAGATCTCGGTAGTGACCACATGATTATAGAAACACGAATTCCTCAGGCGGGTACACCCCCTTTTCCTAAGCTATTCAAATGGACGGACTGGGACAAATTCCGAAAGCAGCGAGTTGAACAGAGAGGTGAGGAGAACATCGATGACATCGAGGCATGGATGGAGACGCTCAACGAAGACATGAACAAGGCGACTCAGACGCTCGCACCCTAAGTCCAGGTTGACAAGATCGACAGCCGACTAGCCCACCTCTGGGAAGCCAAGACATCACTAAACGCAAGATGGAAAAAGCAAAGGCACAACCGAAAGCTTCGAAAGAAGATCGCACATATCAATCGCCAGCTGGAAAAACATTGCCGCACCTTAAGCCGCCAACAGTGGTATGACATCTGCAACGCAGTTGATGGGCAGCTTCACAATGGCAGCACGTGGCGTCTCCTTCGTGACCTCTTGAGGGAAACGCAGAGCAAGTCTGCTCAGCAAGCAAACCTGCAACGCCTTTTGCACAAGGAACAGGTTACCACGAGTGATCACCAGCTCGTGACACGCCTGCTAGCCAAGTACTTCCTTCAACGGCCCGACTGGAGAGACAAATGTGACACTCGATGAAGAATTTCACGAGTCAGAGATCCGCGCAGCTCTCCACGACCTTAATGGCAAATCAGCACCTGGTCCCGACAGCGTTACGAACAAGACTCTAAGAAACCTCGATGATGCCTCGATAACCACTCTTACGGCATACATCAACAAATGCTAGCGAGCAGGTCGCATCCCAGAGGCGTGGAAACGCTCTAAAGCAGTCCTGATACCGAAGCCAGGCAAGCCGTCCAGCCTCGATCATTTGCGGCCCATTTCCCTCACATCCTGAGTTGGCAAGGTGATGGAGCACGCGTTCCTCTCCCGCATCAACCACCACCTCGAGGACATTGGAGCCTACTCACCGACTATGGTGGGCTTCCGGTCACACCTCTCCACTCAAGACGTCATGCTCCAGCTCTACCACCAGATTATCAATGACCCAACTAGTGGCAATCGGGCCATCCTCGGCCTAGGTCTGGAAAAGGCATTTGACAATGTAGCACATGCAGCAATCCTGAGCCGCATAAACAAGCTCAACTTAGGTGAGCGAAGCTACAACTACGTCAGAGACTTCCTGTCGCGCCGCACAGTCGGCAGCATGACATCCCACGAACATACACTAGGAAGCACCGGCAGTCCTCAAGGATCGGGCATATCCCCGCACCTTTTCAACCTCGTGATAGTGGGTCTCCCGGCCTACCTCGACGAGATCGATGGCCTCCATCACGCCTTGTATGCAGATGACATCACCCTGTGGGTCAACAAGGGCAGTGACGGTCAGATAGAATGCACCTTACAAGCAGCGGTCTCTGCAGTCGAAACGTACCTCCAATACACAGGTCTCCGACTATCTCCACTGAAATCGGAGCTGCTCGTCTACCGCCCGCGCCGCCGGCCCAAGCCTACAGCCGGATCGCGCCAATGTGACGACATAATGCTCTATACGCAAGACGGCTCCTGCATTCCCCGAGTCCCGAAGATACGCACCGTAGGCATGCATATAACAGCCAACGGGTCAAACATAGAAGCTATTCGCAAAATCGAAGGCAAGGTTCCAGCGGCTACCCGCCTGATCAAACGCACTACAAACAAGCACACGGGCATGAAGGAGGACAGTGTCATGCGCCTCATACACTCTTTCGCAATCAGTCACATCACTTATGTGGCTGCCTTCCACAACTGAAATGTCACTGAAAGGGAGAAAATCAACACCCTTATACGCAAGACTTACAAGATCGCCCTTGGTCTACCGGAGTCCACAAGCCAGCTCGTCTTCTACAGCTGGGGGTACACAACATGCTTGAGGAAATCGTGGATGCGCAAAGAACCTCTCAACTCGAACGCATGTCTCTGACAGCCACGGGCCGGTACATCCTAAAGAAACTCGGCTTCAACTACCACGTCTAACACGGTCAAAAACAGGTCATTCCACCTGAACTCCGCGACACGCTGATTGTCGCCCCTATACCTCGAAACATGCACCCCGAATTTAATCGGGGCCGACGCCAGGCCCGTGCCAAGGCACTACTGCGCTCCTTGGTGGAAAGAGGACTACGCGCTTTGTAAACCCCGCAGAATACACACGAGAACATCGGTTCACGGCGGTAGTCGTAGACGTTAGCTCCCGGCTTACGCACGCGTGTAGTGTCGCAACGGAATACCCCGAAACAGCAGAAGAGGTAGCGATTGCGCTTTTGACCCCTCTGCGAGGTAGATTTTAGCGACTCACAATCCGCAGTTCGCAACTACGCGCGGGGGCGCATTTCCTCCTAAGCGCTCCAGATTCTAAGGAAAGCTGGTCGACAGCACTTCGATAACACCGCGAGCATATTGTTTCCAGCGCACGTCGCCACCCCCACCGATGAGGGCCGCGTTAACTTAAACGAGGTAGCACACCGCTCTGCGCGAGAACTGACCCGCCGCGCAGAATTGGAGACCGCCTCTTCGAGTTCGGAACTCCTGGCTCAAAACACGCGAGAATGCCTGGTCAGGTACAATGACATCACCAAGCACTACCAGCTAGGCAGGCGGTTGCTGCCCCCACCTCACCACATGCTGAAACGTCGCCAGGCAGTCATCTGGCGACAATTGCGAACACAAATATCCCACAGTCCGCTGCGATTGCAGCACATTTTGCCCGCGCAATACCCGACTGCTCTTTGCAAATTAAGTCAGGAAACTGGAGCGACGCTGTCACACATGTTGTGCGAGTGTCGGGTTACATAAGCTACAATGGCAGTAGCTCCAGAGGCTCTTGCGTCGAAGTGGGCCGCCGCTCTGCGCAGCTCCAACCTCAAGACACAAGAGTGGGCTGTCCAGCAAGCCCGAGAGGCGGCGACGAGGCAAGGCCTCGAAGTCCCCTCATGGGAGACCTGAGGCCGGGTCGTCAAATTTGCCGGATTCAAAATAAAGTTGTTTCCATCCATCCATCGTTTGGGCCGGCGCACCTGCACTGAGTAGCAACATGGCGGCGCCCTGGTCGTTTCCGATTTCAATGCATGGACGATAATTGGAGCTTTTTCTCTAAAGTGGTTATATTAACGGGAGGCTAAATTTGCGGAACCAAGCACAATTTTCTTTCGTGCGCCATTATATGTAGTCCACAAATGTATGCAACTTGAAGCTACCCAGCGTAAAAGAAAACGTGCGAGTTATATTATTTTTAACTTCTTTTGTTCAAGATTTATTTCACAACAAATAAAAAGCTTGCGCAAGAAAGAATTTCTGTTTCATGCATGTTGCTTGTTTTCTTGCTTTCTGGTGTCCATGTCCAATTAAAATTAAATTACGGGATTTTGCCTGCCAAGACCACTTGCTGATTATGAGGCACGCCGTGGTAGGGGGACTTCGGAAATTTAGACCACCTGGGGTTCTTTAACGTGCACCTAAATCTAGGTACACGGGTGTTTTCGCATTTCGCACCCATCGAAATGCGGCGCCGTGACCGGGATTCGATCCCGCGACCTCGTGCTCAGCGGCCCAACACCATAGCCACTGAAGAACCACGGCAGGTGTGTCCATGTCTGCTTTTCTTCTGAACAAAGATGGCGTTGTTGGCTTGCAGGAAGTGTGAACAAGGGTTAGTAAGCTGATCTGAACTTAACAGGAGTAAATGACGGCAGCGCTGTGCTGATGAATGTTTGGTCCGTTGCATACGCTTAAGACGAAAGGAGCTGCTTTGTGAGAAGCTGGCACCACGAGCACAGGTGCGTCGCTGGTCCGATGCGCAGGCGGCGGCTGCGTCGAAACCGACAACATGTCCTTGAGCTGGAGAGTCCGCCATGTGTTGAAGCAGAGCGCAAAAATGTGCATTTCAAAAATTTCATGACATACAGGTTCGGTATCCTTGCTTGTTGTCTACCGCAGATAGAATTTCTTTCGGGAGTCACTATCTGTAGGTGAAAGGATTTCCGGCAGTTCCCGGTGAGAGCGTTCAAACTCGGGGGGATGCAGTCGTGTTCGCAAAGTTCCGCCTGCAGAAACAAATGCGTCGGTGCATATTAAACAAGCGACAGCGTCCCTTCCTCTGCGCGAAAACAACGTGCTTAGCCCGCGCGAATAATCCTGCTGCCAGTATATGCAAACACGTTTCCGGCCCGCCACGTGAAATCTCGTGAAAGTTTGTTTTGTCTCTTCAAGTGAACAACCGAAAACATCTACGCTATATGCCATGGAATTTGTGAACTGGGCTGTTTCCTTTGCGTAGGATTTATGACTGCACAGTTCATGGACGTTCCATGTTGTATTGCATAAAAAATTCTTGCTTTCATGGAAGCACTTGATGCTCTCCCTCCGAATACCAAATATAGCATCTCCTACCGTATAACGTTATTGCAGTCATTTTGTGCGTTAGAACATGTAATTCAATTCTGCGCGGCTTAGCGCTAAATGTGAAATAACTTAGTAGTAATGTGCTTTGTAAAAGGGCTCAGCTATTTGACCCTTGAGTGTGGCATTCATAAATAAAATCAATATTGATGTTAGCTTTTCGAAAATGATTTACACATCTCCTTTAGCTTGGCACTATTTCACAGATCGTAATTATACACCAAGTGAACTCCAAGTGAAAATACCTAAATAAAAATAGGCGGCTCCCATGTGCTGTGGGAATCAATGTAAGATAAGCTTTGTAGGCTGTTTGTATTGATTGACGATAATTTTAGCCGAACACGATAGTGGTAAGCTAACGTTAAAAGTTACCTTGCATGCACTGCTGCTGTTTGTCTGCGTACTCCACAGAACAAACAGGGAGACGTGTTTGCTTGAGGCGTTGATGTGCGCCATTGTTCATAATTTCTGAGAAGGTTGAGCATTATCATTGCCTCACATGGTACATAGCCCCATCGCAGCAGAAGTGCTAAACTTTAATTAGAAATTTGGCTGTACGTAATTTAATTAATTATTATAATTGCCTCTATACATAGTATACATGCATGCGCAGTCTGCACCCCGTTTCGCTGCGTAGCGAAGACGCTCCAGTTCCACGCGACGCTTCTTTCGGGCCTGGGTGTCCTCGTAGTTGAGTGCACGCTTTGGAGTGGCACGTGTTTAAATGCTCCTCCTGCATGCGTTACGCGCACGCTGCTGACCCTAGTAAAGATTCTGAACTAGGAACTCAAGTGGATACAATTGGCATCAAGTGGTTCCATATGATAATCCAATGGTCCCAGTTGAAATCGAACTGGTCTCTACTGGGCGCCTACAGGGAAGAAAGTGGTCCCAGTCGTACGCAAAGTAGTAACCAACTAGTTCCAATTGGAGGCTAAGTGGAAACCAACTGGTTTCAGCAAGAAGCCAACTGGCATATTTCCAAGTACAGACTAGTTGGTCAACAACTGGTCCTAGTTGGAGGCTGAGTAGAAACCAACTGGTGCCAGTTGGACACAAGATGGTCATGAAATTTTGAGATGCAGAACAGATGCGAAATAATTGGTCCCAGTTGGTCGCCAAATAGGCGTATGGTATTTCCAGTTTAGATGAAGCAGTTAACCTGGAACTTAATGTTATATACAGAGAGCTAAAGTTGCACACAGTTTAAAGTAAACAGGAAAAGTGCCTTCCAGCGGGAAACTAGGTAGAAATATATCGGAGCATGTTTTTATCAAGCTATTGAGCTGGACATAGCTGGAAAAGAATTTATTGAGCAAATTAATTAATCTCAATATACACAGTTCTTGTTCCTATAATGAAAGTCGTATTTCCCATGCATCTAGATGGAACTGATATATGCGCTTTGGAAGTTGCCATTGATTAATTTTAGCATATTCGAATTGAGAAAAAGTGCAAACTATTTTGTTGTCAAAGAAGAGGGTGCGAGGTGTTGTATCCAATATTTGCTAACGAACCCACATTGTCAATGCAATGTGTCCATACAGTTTTTCTTCTGTGAGAGCAAGCAAAATTCCAGTACAGGGGCGGAAATATTTTTGCGCTTTAATTGAAGGCTAGGTATCTGTCAAATTTCAAACATACACATCATGTCTGTTCTTGTGTGTGTGCCATCGCAGTTTTGACTTGTACAATACTTGCAATCTATATGTACAATTTAAAAATAGCAACTTCTTTCCTAATCTGCACGAAATGTTTCAATACATAATTTTGTGAGGTTTAGGTGGAAGCAGCCTACACATTGAGATCAAATGGCTCAGAGTCTCTATTATATGTTTGAAAGAAAGAAAATGTATGTGAATTGATAGATGAACAGTACATGTTTATTCATATCAGTACATTTATCCAAAGGCACACGAGCAGGGGTTAGATGAATAAATTGATAAAATATATACGATGCCAAAGAGACCATGCTTAAATACTGTTCGTACATAAGAAACCGACATTGAACCGGCTTGTTCAATGAAACATAATATGCCTAAGACCAAACACAGTGACGAAAAAAAAACTTGGATGCGAATAAAAAGAAAATGCTCAAAGTGTGTTTTAGAGGGTGTTCTGCCAAAAATGTTCATGCCACTGAGGCTTCTGATTGCTTTAGGGAAAGCATGATAAGAAAAAGGGAAACTTTAGGGAAACAGGATAGGAAAAAGCACTATTTAATAAGTACAGCGCTAACATTGCCATGAAATACGTGTGGGCGGCTTTAGATGTGTTCGCTTTTAGAATCAGAATCATTTTTCATTGAGATACTAATGTGTGTTATACAATTGAATATACGGAAGGAGGTCCCTGAGCACCAGGATGTGAACGGACACCCTGTCAGGAAGTATAAAAAACAAATTATAATATTAAGCGACCGCGATGGGAACAAAAAAAAACAAAAGAAACAATAATACATCAAATAAAGAATGCAAAATACAGTTGTTAACATATAAACAATACAAAATAATACCAACAAAGCAAACGTGATCATGCTAAATAAGGTAGTCTATTGTACAAAAGAAGAAAAAATGAATAAGAATAACGCAGGATGTAAGTTCTAGGAGAATATAGTATAGCACAACCGGGATCTTGTTACCACCCTGCGGAATTCACGATTGTCAGTACTCCGATCCCTAGGTGCATTCGAGACAAGTTCGCAGTGGCCCCTGTGCCCCGAAACGTCCATCCCGTCCACAACGAGGGCAGACGCAAGGCCAGAGCAGCAGACATCCTCAAACAGATCAAGCAACACGACATTAGAGCAAGCTTCGTCGACGCCGCGGAGTATAGTGACGGGAAGACCTTTGCCGTCATTGTGGTCGACTCGAGCGGAATGATTTCCAATAGCGCCTCGATTCGCACTTCAGACCCCGGAGTGGCCGAGCAAGTCGCCATTGCCCTCGCCCTGCTAGACGGTCGTGGGTCCGAAATCTATAGTGATTCGAAAACAGCAGTTAGGGCTTTTCAGAAGGGTTGCATCGCCAAGGAAGCTGTTCGTCTTCTTATCGGCTCGAGTCCACATGCTCTCACAAACCGTTCAATTCACTGGTTTCCCGCTCACGTAGGATCGGTAGAGGGTGCTCCCACGAACCTCAATGAGTCTGCCCACGAGGCTGCGCGTGAGCTCACCGACCGCGCTTCCTCTATAAGGAGCATTGACTCCTCTCCTCTCTACGGCCACGCTACTCACAACGAGATTATTAAATATTTCAACATGTCCAGAAGGGTCTTTGCACCCCCTCACCCCAAGTTGAATAGGGCGCAAGCCGTTTTGCTTAGGCTTCTACAGACCAGCACATATCCGTATCTGTCCGCTCTCCACGAGGCTTACCCCGACGTGTATCGCGACGACGCCTGCCCGTCCTGCGGCCAGACCTCCACTCTACCTCACATGCTCTGGGAGTGCGGGTCGACATACCCCAAGTTCATCAAGGAGGAGTGGGACTCGCTTCTGCGTAGCCCCGCTCTAGAAAAGCAAATCCTGGCCGTCCGGTATGCCCGCGACCGGGCCGGTTGGCTAGACCTGCCGGTGCCGACGTGGGACTAGCCGGGTGCGCGACGAGTTCGCGTCCTCGCCGGACCTGCAATAACGTTTTCTCACTCACTCACTCACTCACTCACTCACTCACTCACTCACTCACTCACTCACTCACTCACTCACTCACTCACTCACTCACTCACTCACTCACTCACTCACTCACTCACTGTATTTTCATTCAAGATTTGGTTGAAGAGTTGGCCTGGAAGAAGCACAGTGGCCCTTCAAATGGTAATAACGATAGGACATTTTTTACAAGCAAGTAAGAAAGCCCGCTTTTTGGTTCTGAATAGCATCCAGTTAACATGTTTACTGGTGTTCAAGTTCCATGCTGTAGTGGCATACTCGAGGTAAAATAATGGAAGTGCACAACTTGCAATTAACTTCTTAAGCATGCTGCGGGGGTTTAAGGTTACTGAGCTTACAAACGTGTTCTGGGTTAATTCTAATGAAATTATTTTCTTTCACATTTACGAGACGGCTACTGGGAGTTGTAATTTTATTTGTGTTGTTTTCTTATTTAGTCGCTATACGTTAGTCGCCATACGTTATGCAAACAACTTGCCTCGCATCGTTTAGCTTTTGGACTTGTTCGCGCGCCGAAACCGAAACGATGTTGTCGCACAAGGACAGAAGGCTCTCGGTCCTCATGTTTCAGCGATGCAGCACGAAATACTCGTGTCATTTGTCGAGGAGCACCCTTGCCTAGCAAAGGCGTCGTGTGTGTTGGGCCAGCAGCTGTCGGCGGCTTTCTGTTGCGCCGTGGATGGGAATCTAACCCATCCTTTTTCTTTGCCCACAACCGTAATGGCCTTGGCGACGGCTGTAATGATCCGGCTGACCGAAGGCTGCGACAGTGCAATCGCTTCTTCATTGCCAACACACTGTTGAAAGCTCCCGGTGGCAAAAAAACCATAGCGCGCACAGCACTTTCATCGTAGTGTCGACACCACGAAATCTTTGAGGTCCGAGATGTTCTTCCAGCTCATCGCAAAGACGTCGCACTATGTCGTTGGAGAGCCTAAAAGGCCTTCGAAACTCTTCTGCAGCCATGCCGAACGCGTCGCGTCGTTGCCTCTCGTCGTGTCGTTGTCTTTCGGCACTCGCCAGCAGCACAACCAAAGGAGCCGCCATTGCCGTCTCTGTCTCGTCTCGTCTAGGTGCCGGCTCGTCAGCTGGCGCGAGACTAGCCGGCAACCACGGTTACCCTAGCAACCCTCGACATCATGCTCGCCACCGCGCGCGACCCTCGAGCGAACCACTTCTCCGCGGTTCCTCTCGTAGCAGGGAACCGGTTCCTTTCCACATGATTGACAACCTGTGTGGCGTCAACAAAATTTGTCGTCCCGCCCACTAGGGATGACGACAACCAAGCGCCGACCAATGGCAACAGCCACACCGAACCGGTTTCAAAGCAAACCGCTACAGAATACGGCCACAGCATGCCACCTTGTAATCGCATCTGGCAAACAGCCTGGATACAAAGTAGTATCATCTCCCATCACGCTCTATACATAAGCATCCCCATCGGTAATGACAACAGGGCTCGGGGAACAGCACAAGAAGCCTCAGATCCACTTAACACAACAAGTTGATGACATCAATGTCGAAAGGTGCTCTAGTGGTGTACTAAAGGATGTTTTCGACAACTTTAATTCGTAATATTCAAAGATACCTAAGGAAGTAAGATTTATTTGTTATTACATTCAACAATTTATCCGGATAAAGTGAACAACACAAACATTTCTGTTTTAAATTTGCTGTTGCAGCTAGCTTAAACTTTGCTGAATACTAATTTCCCGAAAACCATGACATAAATTTTGTAAGCATTACACGTGGCCTGCAAAGACAATGCGTAACACTACTTGGCTCGGCTGACTTCGCTTTTGCTTAGTTTTGCTTACTTGCTTTTCCTCGCTTGTGCGCATCTGTTTATGGCATTTCTGGTGGCAAAGAATGCTTAGGCATTAATAGACATTTGTCAGATTTTTTATAACCGCATCCAACCTCTTAAGTGTCGTATAAAATGAGCCGGAATGCCAGGCGCGAGCGCACCTCGCCGGAGCAGAGCGTTCGAAAGCGAACACCAGCTGCCGCAGACTTAATAAAAAGTACAGCAAGGTGCGTTTAAAATTATTTCAGGAAAAGCAAAATGTAAACAAAGGTTAAGTACAAACTTTATTGCTGGAAACGATTGGCGAGATTGCAAGAAAAGTTGCCTTCCAGCACATTAAAACCAAAGGCATGCAGATGTTTTAGTTCCAACCTCTATGACCTTCTCTGTACACTAGTTTAGAACTCTTGATATGTGTGTGGCGCCAAAACAGAGACGACTAACTTAGCTCATCGACACAAAGTACATTCACTTCCTGTCCGTGCAGTTCACTGAGAAAATATGCTGTATCTTTGCTTCCAGACTTTTCACAGTCGTAGAGCTGTGAAATTAGTACTGTCAAGTCTCTGGTATTGTTCGCTGTGGTATACGTGCCCAGAGATACGAACTCTGTCAAATTCTTGAAGAGAGCCAGCGATCTATCTTTACCTCGACGACCTACAGCTGTCTCGTATGCACCAACTTTTTTTGACCATTAGCACTCTGCTATTCACATGATGAGGCACCCCGTTTGCTGAAGTAATGAGCTTTTTAAGCTTGCCTATTCATGCTCAAATAACATAGCGAGAGTGTGTCCAAAGTGGCCCTTTCTTTGTAGCACGTTTTGCAAGGTGTAGAAATAAATGCACATTTGATGTGATTTCTATTTTGGAATAAAGGAATTGAACTTCAACAAAAATTTCACAAGACATTCCGTGGTCTGGCTTATGTCTTTGGCTGGCACAGTACCTGCAAGTAAGAGACTCAATGTTTTCACGAGCAGGCTGAAAGGCTTCATTTACTTGCCTGACATCATTCCCTCAACACACGCAAGGCTGAAATGTAAAAGCCCCTGCTGCCGCTCACTTGACTTCCGAAACTTGCTCAGTTGAACAGATCTCGGCAGGCGTGCAATGCACTGTGTAGGCTTTATGGCCCATAGCCTTTGATACATTTTCCTAACATACTGTGGGGTTCCTATGCAATATGAAGCCCCAACACTAGACAACCAGAACTCTATAAACTGGTCTGCCATGCAAAGGAAAACAAATGCATGTAGCCAGGAGTTAGCTCCACAGAATGTCAAATCCCACCAAATTAATCAGTAGGGACGGCCCCAGTCACTCCCCGAACATTCATTTCGCTTCTTTGCGCTGCAGCCGTGTCTTTAATCATCCCTTGTTTAGTCCTGTGGGGCAGAGCTGTGGCTCTGACAAGGTACGTGATTGTTCATGCCAAACAACTGTGACGGAAACATAGGAACTACAAAACTCAGGAGTGTAGGCAAATAAAGCTTTGCTGCAATTAATAATGGATATTTCAACTTTTATCAATATTCCTGCACACGTGTGGTACTCCTAACAGCCGGGTCAGTGCATGCTTATGTGAAGTTCATATTAGGCTTTCAGAAAGTTTGTAGAACTGCATGTAAATGAATGCTCATTGACCTTTACTTGAGGCAAACTTACTTTGCAGAAAGAACACTCAAAACTCATATTTGTGTAGAAGAAATAACAGGAATGCACAAACCAAATTACAGTGGCAAAATAGGGATGGTAAACCATGGCCATACATAGATTAAAGTGTAGTCAGTGAGATGTTTTTGTATACAACTGTGTTTGCTTGCCTTCAATGCACTTGCCAGGGTGCAAAGACCAACCACACCCAAAGTGTATATATTGATAATACTGGACTGTATTCTGCATCAGACACCTGGCTAGGGCATCAGCCGTACCAGTGAAACAGTAGACTCGTAAAGACAGGAAAAGAAAAACAAAGTCTCTGATGTAAAAAAAATGGGATATTGTTATATTGTTGACAAACGACGCGCTTTCAATGGCAATCGAGCACAGTTGTGATGGAATTATTTCCGGTCAGATTAGCTCCTTTGTTCAAGCAATGGGAGGGTGCCATGTGGACCAGAATTTCAAACCAAATCGGGCTCAATGGCGATTGCAAATGCACGTGTGACACCGGTATTACACTTGGCTCAAATGTTTATGTGTTCACAACGGGTCTTTTGGCAACAATAACGTTATTAGTTGGAATAACCTAACTAAAAAAAATGCGATTCAGTATGGTGACTCACTCTAAGGATGTCAAGAAATTTGTAGGTTGGTAGGTTTTAGCCGTGTTATACAGCAGTCAAAATCAGATTTTACGAATGACGCTTCCAAAAAGAAAAGAAAGCTAGTGCAACCCAAATTTTTCATTTCTTATTTTCTTTCACACTTCTGAAATGCGTTTCGCTTACTTGGCTGTGGAATTGTGTGGAGAGACAGATAGCGTGCTTTTACGTTCGATAGAAGAAAATTACAAAAACAAATAGAAAGGTTACTTGCTTTTAAGTGAACGCACTCTCCATCATACGTTCAGTTGATCCAAGTCTCGGCGAGCGAGACCATTTGCTTGGCATATGCTTCTAGCACCAATGTCATATGTGGATGGCACTGGCAGTACCACCGCATGGCAACTGTAGCATTTTTGTACCGCAATCCTGGAGTCAACTCATTAATTATCGTCTGAACGGGCCATATTGAAAACTTTGGCGAGTTGAAAACCTGACTTTTTACTGTTAGGGTACCGAATAGGGTACCGCCTCACTGAGTCACACGGAAACAACGTAACTACACGTCATTATTCATGAGTCCGCGGCCGCTAAAGCGGCATCTACCCAAGAACCTCACCCCCCCCCCTCCCTTCCCTTCTTTTGGGCTCATAACGGGTCGCTTCGTTTCCCTTGGCAGGAGCCCTCCTGTTGTGTTGTTGTGCAGTTGGTTTCGTTTCCTGTTTTGGTTTCGTTCTTACGTCATATATGACGTCACAGTGGCAATAAAAAGGCTGGTGCTGTCAAGGGGCACGTAAAGAGAAGTGAGAGATGTGATCGCAGACGATTGGAGCCGTTGCCGTTCTTCTGGAAAGGAGGGCCCCCGAGTGTGGCTCGGTGCGTCAGGCCACCTGACTCAGCTACTCTGCACCTTACGATGCAACATATTGGCGACGAGCTAGGCCTTACAATGACTTTCGCGGGACTTACGCCCCCGCCTGCATTTCTGGAAACCCCCGGTCAACCACTCATACCATGGAAGCAGTGAAAGGAACTATTTTCTACCCACTTGGAAGCGTCGGTAGCCACCGAGTTTGCTGCGTCTCGGCGGAGAGCCATACTTCTGCATTCGCTTGGCGTCGAGGGGCAACGTAAATTCCGCAACGCGTCGATGAACGCCCCTACTACTTTGTTTGCTACTACTCCCACGGTGCCAGTCCCAGATCAGCATACTACTTCTACAAGTCAAGTTATGGCGTTGGCAGATGCGTTTCAAGACGCGCTGGGCCTTTGTGACCGCTGTTCCCAGCCACGACGAATGTGCTTGTTGAACGGCACCGCTTCAAACAGAGGATACAAAACGCGGGCGAGCCTACGGATGTCTACATTGATAATTTACGCGGACTAGCAAAGAACTGTGAGTTCGAGGGACCTACTGACATAGCTGTCCGCGAGCAACTCATTTCTGGTATCGCATCGGACAGGCTTCGTGAGCGTTTCCTTTTCGAAGGCGCAACGCTGACCTTGGACAGGGCAGTTACAATAGCAGAGCATTACGAAGCAACTTGGAAGCGCCTTCGAGAGATCAGCGCAACGGAGGAGGTGAAGTACGTACGATATTCAGGCGTTTAGGCGTCGAAGTCGCGTGACGGTCGCCGTAAGCAGTTCATGCCCTCGCCATAGAAATGTAAACAGACGCAGCCGGCGTCTGCAAGGGATACGGATCAGCGTCGTTGCAACCGCTGCGGGTCTACACGACATTTGGCAAATTCGCCGAATTGCAAGGCTAAACATAATAAATGCTTTGGGTGCGGAAAAGTAGGCCACTTACAGGTTATGTGCCGCAGTTCGGAATTTAAAGAGAGCGTGAGGGAAGTGCAAGAGGACGCCGAGAAACGTGTAACGCAAGTGAAAGCGGACGTCAGAGCATCGTTTGACGGTGCTACACGTCTCGACCGGCGTTTCGCGCCTCAGCATTTCCATCGAACTGCAAGTTGGAGGCGTTCTTGTGAACTTTTTATTACATACAGGGTCGTCAGTATCCATGATAACGGAGGACATTTACATGAAGCATTTTCAAAGTATGAAGGCGCTGCTACCACCTGCTGTTGCTTTATTTGATTACTCTAAGAGGAAGATCACAGTGAAGGGTTGTTTTCCCGCTACCGTTGTACAAGCAACGCAATTTCCCTGTTCTCTTGTATGTTGTACAGCAAGGAACCGCCCTACTTGGATTGGACGCTATCAGCAACCTGGACTTGCACATACATGGGGCTGATTTGAAATGCTTGCAAATGAAAAGTGTTGCTTCCGATCTTCTACCTCTGAAATTTCGCGAGAAATTCAGCCACTTGTTCTCAGATGAGATAGGACTAGTAAAAGGCTTTGCTCATCACGTTAACCACAAGCTGCATGTGACTCCAGTGGCCGCTAAGCTACGTAAACTTCCTCTGGCCCTTCGGGAACAAGTTTCTGCAGAAGTACAGCGGCTTGAGCAAGCAGGTATAATCGAGAAAGTGGATGCTTCTAAATGGATTTCTCCGGTGGTAGTGGTCCGAAAGAAGAACGGCAGCATTCGGCTTTGTGTGGACCTTCGTGAAGCCAACAAAGCTATCATCGTTGACGGATTTCCTCTTCCATATAGTGACGACCTGCTACATCAACTAGCAGGGGCAACACACTTTTCAAAAATTGAGTTGGCATCAGCCTACCATCAACTGGAATTAACGCCTGAAAGCCGCAATCTGACGAAATCCATTGCGCATGACGGTCTTTTCCGGTTCCGTCTTCTGTGTTTCGGCCTCGCCTCTGCACCAGCCGCCATTCAGCCGCGATAGAGCATATCGTCGTCTACGGTAAATCTGCGGCTGAACGCTCTGCGAACCTTCATGATGTTCTTCAGTGCATCTCAGCGGCTGGCCTGCGGCTTAACAAAAAGTGCTTGTTCAATGTGCAAGAACCGACATTATTAGGGCATGTCGTCAGCCAGAACGGCTTGTCACCCTTGAAATCGAAGGTTGAAGCTATTGTTCATGACCCAGCGCCCACGCACATCACTGAGCTGCGTTCGTTCCTTGGACTTGTCAGCTATTATGCCAAGTTCGTTCCTCACTTTGCTGACGTCGTAGAGCCTCTTCGCCAGTCACTTCGTCAAGGAGCTTCATTTTCCTGGGACTACAAAGCTGCTCAAAGCTTCCGTGCGGTGAAGCAACTACTCGCAACAAGCAAGGCTGTGCACATGTTTAACCCCTCGCTACTTCCGGTAGTGACTACAGATGCTTCCGACCACGGTCTGAGAGCAGTGCTACAACAGAGGTACGGAAAGGAACTCCGCATCGTCGCCTTCGCGTCTCGAACGTGGTCGCAAGCGGAGCGCAAGTACACAGTAGGAGAAAAGGAGGCACTCCCGTGCCTATGGGCTTGTAAACACAGGCACGTTTTTCTTTGGGGAAGGAAGTTCGAGCTACGCACTGACCATCAAGCTCTGGTTACTCTCCTCCCATCCCGGGGCACAGGCCGCCTGTCTACCCGAATTGCAAGATGGTCGGCACGTCTACCGTACTACCGTTTTGATGTACTATGCCACCGTTGAAGTGATAACAAGGTGGCGGATGCTCTATCATGATTGCCTCTGTCAAACGTACAAGAACAAGAGGAAGAAGTTGTGTCGCTTGTTTCCACCTGCATCACAAGGGCACAACTTCAGGAAGCTATTTAATCCGACTTGTTGCTACAGCAGGTGATGACTTACGTCACAATTAGGTGCAGTCTTCAGACTGAGTTGCGGCCTTTTTTCTACGTGCGGGATGAGTTGGCTGTTATGGACAGCCTTTTACTGCGGGATGAGCGCCTGATCGTACCAGTTGCATTGACATCAACGCTCGTGGAGTCGTCGCGTGAAGGTCACCAAGGAATTGTGCCCGCAAAGCAGAGGCTTCGCATGCAGTATTGGTGGCCCGGACTCGACAAACAAGTAGAGCAGGCAATCTCGTCTTGCAATGTCTGCCAAGCTGCAGATAAGTCAGCGAAGCCCGCAGTAGCGCCACTGGAACCCATTCCGCTACCTCGGCCTGCTTGGCAGAAACTAGCGCTGGACATTGTCGGTCCTTTAGAAGAGCTAAGGAGAACTGCAAGTTTGCAATAACGTTAATTGACCTTTATTCCAAGTGGCCCGAGGTATCCTTTGTCTCAAGTGTGACAACTGATGCTGTAATCGGATTCTTGACAGCAGTGTTCAGCAGAGAGGTTTACCCAGATGAGATATTAACAGATCACGAACCGCAAATGAAGTGTACCCTGCTTGAGGATTTTCTCCGAAAGCACGGAATCAAGCACTCCTGCTCATCGATTTATCATCCTCAAAGTAACGGACAGGTTGAACGTTTCAACAGGGTCTTGAAAGATTACGTGCAGCTTCCAGTTTTGGAACATCGACCTATTGAGACAGCAGTGGTGGAGTACCTGACTCTTTATCGCAGTACACCACATGCAACAACGGGCGTTCCACCAGCTGTACTCTCGCATGTACGTACTCCACCCACCATGTTGGGCATAGTGGGCTTATCCCCAGGCCCAGGTTTCATTTACAAGCCGGCCCCAGAAATTGCCCAATTACGGAAGAGGGTGAAAGATAAACAAATGAGCAGCAAGGAGCACACAGATCGAAAAAGAGGGGCGAAAGTGCCAACGTTGCGTACTGGTGACTTCGTGAGGGTGAAAGATCGTCATGTTTCGAGGAAAGGTGATTTGTCCTACAGTGAACCCCTGAAGATGGTGGGTAAAAAGAGAAACAGTGCTTTTACCCTGGAAGACAACAAAACATGGAATGCCGAGAGGCTGTCTAAAGTGCCGTACACGGGTAGTCAAGGAGGATCACCATTGACAACAGCTGCTCCTGTGGCTGGAGACTGGTATGCCAGTTTTCGTGTTGTTCCCGAGCCTCAAACTGTGCCAGCTGAGCACCCTGGCCTTCTCGACACCACCGAACGAACAGGTCAAGCAGGGAACGCGCTAACAGGAGAGGAGCCTCAACTAGAGTCCCCATCAACATCCAGAAGTGCTACAGCACAGTCGGAACGCAGAACTAGAATCCGCTGACCTCCAGCATGGCTGAGAGACTTTGTGACCTCTTAGACTGTCTTTGTGATGTGTGCAAGTTTCTTTCCTTGTTTCTTCTTTTCTTTAAGGGAAGGTGTATGTTGTGTCGTCGTTGCGCAGTTGGTTTCGTTTCCTGTTTTGGTTTCGTTGTTACGTCATACATGACGTCACAGTGGCAATAGAAAGGCTGGTGCTGTCAAGGGGCACGTAGAGAGAAGTGAGAGATGGGATCGCAGACGATTGGAGTCGTCGTTGTTCTTTTGGAACGGAGGGCCCTCGAGTGTGGCTCGGTGCGTCAGGCCACCTGACCCAGCTACCCTGCAGCTTACGATACAACACCTCCTAGTCAGGCATAGCGGATAAGCGCAGAACAAATAAACAAACACTGCAGAAGTAAAAGGAACAAAATGATTATAAGGCACCTGTAAAAAATGCTGAGAACACGACACGATTACGGCCTTAAATCATGAGCCGAATTCCTTTGCATGGCGCCATCAAACGAAAAGGAAAAGTCGACTATTACACAGGTTCTGCACTGGTTACTGTTACCCCGTCATTATAGTGTTATGGTTATGATGAACGGGCCCCTCACTGCTCTTACTGTGTTAAGGAAAAGGGTTTACATCAAAGACGCTTTAGTTCGCCAATGTGTTAGGGATATGTTCAGAATAAAAATAATGAGTTCACCTTCCTTTTGTCGGTCCGTGTTCAATTTTCCCACTTTTCCACGATGGACGAAAACCAAATTGCCAAACTTTCAGCCTTGTGATGAATATGAACTAGTTTGTGTTGCTGCTGTGGGTCAACTGCTTCGCTTATAGCTTCTCACAACAGCAGGAAGAGATCAGAAGACAAAGGCCAAGGAGTCAGTTATATACCTGAAACTCCGCTGTGCTGCTGGCCGTTGCAAATGTTTCTTGCCGTAGATGACATGGTGCGTGGCCTCCAAGACAGGAAGGCGCGCCGGTGAAACCTTGGAGCCCGCGAATCGTGGATGGTGCTTTAGTCCAATGTTGACTGATGGCGCACCACATATTGACATGCGCTCGCACATTCCAGCTAGGCAAACTGCATACACCCATATGTCCACCGACTATACTTTAATAACTAAGTATACCCAACATTGAACACATTCAGGGCCCATTAGGGGTCTACGCAGCGCAAAGCTGAACGCCATGCGTTCTGTCTTCTCACAGACCGTCTTCGCACAGACCAGGCGAAGATGGTCTTTTCCATCAATCATTCATATGAGTAAATGTTGACACCAATAAAACATGGTGTTCGTATAAACGTGCCTTGAATAAATTCAAACAAATACCCTGAACATGTTTTTTTAATTGTTCCTTGATAGATTTATCTATGTCACACTACTAGAAGTTTGCAGCGACCTTACTAAATGGTAAAACAATAATCCATAGACATATATTTGCTTCCTTGTCACTATAAAATGCCTGGACTTTTTTCTCTTTTTCAGCGTACTCATCGAGTGGCTAACACGGCACGTGTGCTTCGAAGAAGAAGAAGAAGAAGAAGAAGCAGGCCAGGGGCAACACACGGACGCCTTTGCTCGCCTACGGTAAGCTTTTAATAAAGGGGCCCCAGCCAACATAAATCGTTGTGCTGGGACCTATCCTATGTCTAGTTTTGTTAGATATTTTTCGTGTTCAAGCATCAATATCGGTTATATATCCTACAATACCCTGGCTAATCCCGCTAATTGTCGCTGCCGTTAGGCTTCCTGGTAAAACGCTAATAGAGCTACGGCTCAAGAACGACGGTCAAGACAGTCATAAAGTTCAGTATTGTCCGTTAAGTATCCAGCATATATTTGCTTGTAATAATTCGAAAATTTCCGAAAATTCGAAAGAAGGAAAAAAAAGTGTACCGAAAGCTGTTACGGCTTCCTCGATTGCTTACGCATGTTCTTACGAAAGGTATTTTTAGCTACACTTTTTTCGGTATAATGGCATGTACTAAAGAAAGCGCCCTCTATGTCTGTGCCTTTGATTTACGTATAATTTGCGCATTATAATTCGACCCAAAGTAAGTTTAACGTTTGAATAAAGATTTTGTGCTACGTGTGTGCGTTAGTGTCACATCGAGCAATTTGGAAGCGAACAGACAAACTTCACCTAATATGCGGTAGTGGCACAAAACGCGTACCACGCGTCCAAAAGTTCAGCGAAATCAAATGTTCGGTGGGAAAACTACTTGATCGTGTCTGATTTAGCAATCAGGAGTAACCACTGCTTAAAATGCAATTCAGTGTTTCCTGCAGTATTAGTCGCGACTGCACCTACCCACGATTCCAGGCGCATGCCCGAAAAGTGCGTATACCGCCAAGGGTCGAAAAGGGAGAACACCGGAATACATGTGATATGGGGCCGTATCGCACACACGCTTATTACCCTATTCAGCGTTTTTAGTGTTCATTCTAAAAGGCTTTCCCCACGCAGTATGGTACTTCGACCGTGGAATTATTGCAATCGATACTCAAACAATAAATTACATGCACACAGAAAAGGAACAGCTAGAGCGACGTCTTTCTCCAGCTTTGTGACCAGCGGCAGTACTGCTTCGCACTTCGGGCAGAGCTGCTAATATTTATTGACACGTTAGCGTAATCGTAAACGTCTACATTTACTTCTTTATACCTTAGATCACTAGAAGGCTTCCGCGTGTTTAGCAGATACCGTTCGGGAACAAGATGCTTTAGAATGAAGTGTTGTTAGTCTTGTCCGCGAGAATTCATTCCGAAAACCGATCAAGCTGCAGGTCATCAGCGCAAAAATTATTCTCTGTTGAAGTCCAGTCGTGTAGTTTCTGTCCGCTAGCCTGAAAGCTGCATTTAGTTAGCTTTCATTGCACAAAACATCCAGCACTAATTAAAACGCTAACATAACGATGCTAGATGCCCTACACTGTATCATTAAGGTTTTGGTATAACGGAATTACCGTGCTGGCTTCCGTTGGCATAAAAACTGTTGCCCAGCAGAAATCACTGTAAATCACATGGCATATAGAGTTGTTTCCATTTGTGGAAAAAACATGCCACAGCTTTAGTATTCGTGATGCGTTAAAACAACACGCTCTCTTGTAAAAGCTTAAACCTGCGCAGAAGAGCTACAGCATACTTTGGAGTCGTTGTACTCGCCGCGCGCTACGTACGCCGGTTTGTGGAGGGTCATGAATATAGTGCTCCTAATTAATATTTGTCTTTGTTTAAGAATTAGCTATTACCATGCCACACACACTATATTTGATTATATTTGTCGCTATTTCCTTCACGTCTCTTTATGTGTCATAAACGACTTTTATGCAGGTAAAGTGACCCGTTCAGTGTTGGTCTGCCAAAAAGCCAGACTACCCAACCAGCTCCGCGTCATGATGTCGATCACGAGACATCATCGAGGTGAGTTCCAAAAATAAAGCAATATTTAGGACTGCGGTTTCACTTCGTCTGTGGCATGAAAATGTCAGTCGTTCACTTGAACTGAATGTCCAAAACACTGTAGAGACCTTACGCGACCAAGCAATACGGAATGCCAACAAATGAAGACATTTCTGGTGTCCACATCTAAAAATAGTGCTATAAAGTGACTGTGCCTCTCGCTAGACAGATGTATTCTATCTGTATATGTCATGATGTTGCCACAATGTGAAACTGTGTTATTTGTGTTTCTAAAAGCTCTTTTGATGCCGTCTTGCAAACTTTGGCTACATATGCTTTTCAGCGTGTCTTGTTTGCCCTAGCATAGGGGATATCATGCACCAACTAGCCACAATATGAATCCGGAATTTTGCCAATAAAATTTCACAGGCGTCTGCTCCGTGGACGTGGTATATCTCATCTTGGAACATCAAAGGAAATATCAATGTAGCATTGGCTTTGTTACTCCAAATGGACCTGACATACTAGTAGATTTCCTGGAAACATTCCAGCGTATAAGTTGTGTTCCCTAAGTCAAAGCAAAATTTTCTCAATAAATTCAAATATTTGAACTATTGTAACGCAGCTAGCTTTTAAGGCCACAATACAGCTCGCTGAAAACAAAAAAGAGCTGATCTTTTGTGAAACTTTGTTGCGCTATATCAACTCAGCATGGGACCAATAAATTGGGACGGGTGGGCGCTCGTCGTAAGATACATAAATATTGAATCTCCCTATAAATTGTGCAATTATATCGGATCTACGTGAAATTCTTCTCATTTTTTATCGACAAGGTTATGATGAATACTTTTGTTGGAGCTAACGAACATGTTTATATAAATTCTTGCATACAAGAGTGCTTCCTTTATCAGCAACCATTGTTAAATGTGAGTTGAAGTAAATTACCATAAGGCTTTTTGAATCGAGTCGCTTTAGGGACATATATTTAGGTCAAAGACGGTGCCGTAAAGCCAGTCACTGCAATATTATTTTTCTAGAGCGTTTGCTGAATGGTGACTCGACACATCCGGTGAGACACGAAGAAGATTGTGGGGGTGGCAATAGAATGTGTAGATCATCATTTCTCGCTCTATGGACTTAAGTTTATTACGGATTTCAAGTGTTCTAAGCATTTCACCTGAAATTCGAGCACTGGAACTGCAAATACTACATGTGTAATTGCTTGATGCGTGCCTCTTAATTATGGTGAACCCACTGCTATCAGATGCGGCTCCCTCAGCGGAGAACATACGCCTATGGCAGTCATGGTTAGAGAGCGTGGGAGGTAACAAAATAATTTGATTGCACCTTTTATTGAACGCCGAAACATGTCGTGGAGCAATGGTTGAGTGCTGAGACCACAGTAAGTATTCGCAGCAAATTTAGGCAGCTTCACCTTTGTAGCACGCCTGCAATCATTATCCCATTACTACGCTTCGAAGAAAAAGTACCACTAAGACAGGTGACCACATATCTGCTGTCCGTGTCTTTCGTCAGCTGCTCTCTGTAAAACTGTGCTTTAAATGCAGACCTACCGTGGAATGGCCCAACCATGTCACAGATGTAATAGCTTATTTCACTCGAGGTTTAGCCCTTATCAACCGTTCAGGACGAGCCACTTCGTGTAATCGCTTCACCGTTGTAACAGACAAAATACAAACGAAGAGCAACGCAGGAAAATATATTCAAGCAGAATCACTGCATTATCCCGGTCCTGAGCCCCAAAGAATTATTGTATCAATTTTTATTTACTTTTGCCGACAAGATCAGTCGTGTAACACATGCGCCTCTCTAGTGCAATGGGGTTGGCAGCGTTAGAAATGCGCCACACTACGCTAGGGTATCGCTCGAGTGATGCGCATTTCTAGATTTGCGTGTTCCGTCAACGACCGAGGAAACGCAAGCTATAATTCCGCATTTAAATGAAAAAAAATTGCCCCTTACAGGCCACGCCGTGCAGACCTTGTCGAACAGCCGGGTGGCGATGATCGTGCGCGGCGCTTGGCGCAAGCTGAAGTACACCTGTCTGTTGCTGCTGCTGCACGTGTACCTTGTGTTAGCCTTGCACATTCGAGGCTGGGGAGACAGTTGGTGTACGGGCGCCAGGATCATCGCTGCCACCGTCTTCTTTGTGGACGCCATGTTACTGCACATGCTCTGCGTCGAGGGAAACATCCTGGGCAGGTACAGGTTCTTGAAGTTCAATCAAGCCTAAATTCACCTTGCGGCTGTATTTGGATTACCATGAGTCATGGTTGCGCTTTGATTCGATAAGAAATGACCGCAGGAAAAGCCTCTCAAGCACGTGCTCCGGTTAGTTGAAACAGTGCAATTGCCAAGGATGATTACGTTTCTGACAGTAAGTTTAGGCCCACCGAGAGTGTGCTTTGTTGCCATCATGGTGCTGAGCCTTTGCTTTCAATCTATTGGCAGTCAGGTAGCTGTTTGTCTCAAATAATGACATCGTTTTACAGTATCATTTACAAGTTCAACGCGCTTACATAAAGACGGAACATCAGCAGAAAATTCTTGCGGACATAACTGCTACGCTACAGCTATTAAAGCGGTTGGTAACTATGGGCCAACTTAACTATACTGAACCGCGCAATTAGACGAGGATGAAAGATGTAGCCGACGAAAGCCTTACACCTGCCTTCATCTTCGTCCACTTGGGTGCTGCAGCCTCTGGAAGACTAATCAGCGCAATTATTAACACCGCCTAGATTTGCCCATGGTAAACCATAGATTTTGCAGACGCGCCATCCGAATCCAACGTTTGACTCGCGTTCTTAGCTTTCGTAGAACGCCTCAGATCACCGCGGTGATCCAATGTCTTCCCATTGATACTCTTCACATCGCTAGTGAACTACAATACACTCATTGCTGTCAGTTTGTCATTTGAGGGTATATATGGCTAAGCAATGAGGTGGTATGTGTTGCCAACGCACAGTTTGCAAGGGAGACCTGGAAAAGACCGCGAACGTTGGTGCACATGCACTTTTCCTTGCTTCAGTGAGCAAAATTTGCTTGACTCCATGAAATAGTAAGGCAACGCTCAAATACCAACACACCGCTTTCAAATGACTGAGCCCTGAGAGTGAAACAAAAGCATAATATGAAAGAAAATTGTGCGCAAGATTCTTTAAAGCGCTGGAAGCGGCACTTGGCAAGTTCCGTGGTATCCGCTACTCGTAGCAGTTTTCCTTTCTTTTGCACGTTTAATCTATGCCTCGACATTGGCTGTTGGAATGGTCCACCATGTTAATATGTGTTCCTATTTCTCACTTGAATTATTACTGCTTCAGCATTAGTCTCACTTTTTAGTCGCTCCGGAGGATCTTTCTCCGTGGCGCAAAGAAAATGCTATCAATTATTGTTTTGGCAAAGAAAACTTTGGTTACTTGAAAATGGCAATAATTAATAGAGGACTGTGGCAATATCCGTCGCTAAATTTGAAAGCCTCATTCGTTTCGTTCTATGATTACACAAAGTAGTACTTGTGGAGTCGGAGTCGAAGGCATGGTCTACTTGTTCGGGGTGGAGATTTGGGCTCGGTAGTGCGTCACCTTGAAGGCTTTTCAGTGTAGCGTAACTGTTACATGGGTGCATAGAAAAACAAAAATACACACACGCAGCGTTAACTTCCAATAGCGATTGTTTTGTGTGATGCTTATAGCATGGGACCCTAAGAAAAGTAGTCTTATTGCCAGCCTGTAAAACTTTAGGCACGGGAGAACGTACAACACTCATTGTTGTAATGAAGTGTGAAGACTACGCCAATACCCGGGTGACCAGCTCGTCATCTGGTACCAAGAATAAAGCAATGGACCCAACGAGTAAAACTAACGTAGGAATTCAAACATTTATTCTTGCTCATGAGTGCTTTCCGCTACATTACAATGGTTCTTTACCTGAGTTGTCATTGTGGCTGTGATTCTTTAAATCAAGTCCCTACTTGCAGAGACTATTGTCCGCTTTGAGACCTCACCACCTTGGCATCAGTCTTCCACTTGGCTATGACCTTCTATCGTCCTTGCATTTGTGGTAGTAATTCTCGCCTAATATATGCATATGGTCCTACCATCTGCTTTTATGAACATTAACAGTGATGTTGACTAACTTGCTATTTTGTTGAGTGGGGCCCCAACTCTTGTTGCTTCCTCAGACGACTTATTAACTGGAGCATCATAATTTGAGATTTTTTACTGTTTCCAGCTGAGTGCAGTGTCGAACGTTGTATGCTATGCGGTTTGCGTCCGGCCTTTTATGGCATTTTTTCTTTGCATGAAACTTCGACACCTTAAACTTTGTTTACAGCACGCGGATACCTTACTGACACTTCTCCTGTTTTAGATGTGCTAAATAGGTGTAGACATTTTGTTAAAATGTAAATCACGGCTAAGTAGCTATGGTGTAAAGGGGGTTTATTTGGGTCGTAGAGAAGCAGCGACCAACACGGCAACAGCAGGTAGGGCGCAGCCAGCGAACGAACTGGGTGCGAGCCACGCGATGGCAACGGGGCTTTTTAGCCTGCCGATCTTCTTCGTCACAATCACCCCCGGAATTGAAGAGTAGCCATCCTGGCGACCTAGGAAGAGGTGGGCGGATCGTAGTACTGCTTCAGCCGGTCAATGTGTACAGTCTCTCGCCCTCGTCGACGGAGATCGGGAGATGGCGATACGGGTTCGACCACGTAGTTCACTGGTGATGTTTGTGCAACCACACGGTAGGGCCCGTGGTACTTCGGGAGGAGCTTGGACGAAGGGCCAGGAGCAGCAACAGGCGCGACCCAAAGCTACACGAGTGAGTCGACGGGGAAGGGGTGAGGGGGAGGATTGAGGTCATGGCGCTCTTTTTGGCGGCACTGTTGAGCAGACGTCAAAGAACGGGCCAGTTGTCGGCATTTCTCGGCGTGCTGAGCAATCGCAGAAACAGGTGAGCATTCAGCAGGGTCCGGCCAGTACGGGAGAACAGTATGGTGCTGGAGAGATGGCGGCTGTAAAGCAGAAAGAATGGCGAGAATCCAGTAGTGGCTTGAGAGGCAGTTTTATATGCGTAAGTGACGAACGGAAGTACAAGATTCCAGTTGGAGTGGTCAGATGCAACATAGATTCATAGCATGTCACCAAGAGTTCTGTTGAATCGTTCTGTTAAGCCGTTGGTCTGTGGATGATAAGCAGTAGTAGTGCGGTGAATAACTTGGCATTCAGATAGGAGTGACTGCAGCACGTCTGAGAGGAATACGCGGCCCCGATCGCTCAACAGTTCACGAGGGGCGCCATGGCGGAGAACGAAGTTGTTTAGTATGAACGAGGCGATGTCTTTGGCTGATGCAGCAGGCAAGGCGGCGGTTTCAGCATACCGTGTCAAATGATCTGCGGCCACAACAATCCATCGGTTGCCAGCGCCAGTAGATAGAAGAGGCCCGTATATATCAATGCCGACGCGGTCGAATGGCTCAGCTGGGCAGGGAAGTGGTTGGAGAGGTGCGGTGGAGAGATGCGGGACACATTTGCAGGCAATGCAGGAGCGCACGTATTTGCGGACGAAGGTGTACATCCCTCGCCAATAATATCGTAGGCGAAGCCGTGTGTAGGTTTTTGACATTCCGCCGTGACCACACTGCGGGTCAGAATGAAAAGCGGAGCATAAATCTTGTCGTAGGTGGCGAGGCACTACTAAGAGCCATTTGCGGCCGTCATTGTGGTAGTTGCGGCGGTATAAAAGTCCGTCGCGGATTGTGAAATGCTGCGCCTGTCGGCGCAACGCTCCAGGTGCCGAAGTTGCCGGAGGATTGGACAAAAAGTCGAATATCATGACGATCCATGGGTCTTTTCGTTGCTCCGATGCCATGTCCAGGATGTCAAGTGGTGAGATGTCATGTCTATAAGTAGAAGTGCTGCTGTCTGAAGTAACTGGGGAGCGCGAGAGGGCATCGGCGTCAGCGTGTTTCCGTCCAGAGCGATAGACGACACGGATATCATATTCCTGGATTCGGAGGGCCCACCGAGCTAGGCGGCCTGACGGGTCTTTTAGGTTGGACAACCAGCAAAGAGCGTGATGATCCGTCACCACGTCAAAGCGTCTACCGTAGAGATATGGACGAAATTTTTGAAGAGCCCATACGATAGCCAGGAACTCTTTTTCTGTTACTGAGTAATTGGCCTCAGGTTTCGTGAGGGCACGACTGGCATAGGCGACCACGTATTCGGCATTAGTGTTCTTGCGTTGTGCGAGCACGGCACCAAGGCCGACACCACTGGCGTCAGTGTGAAGTTCTGTAGGTGCGCTCGGATCAAAATGTCGCAAGATTGGCGGAGACGTGAGGAGGTGACGAAGAGTCGTAAAGGCATCATCAGAGGCTTCCGACCAAGCAGAAAGTTCATTGTCGCCTTGAAGAATTTGGTTAAGTGGGGCGATCACTGTAGCAAAATTGCGAACGATACATCGAAAATAGGAGCATAGGCCAATGAAGCTGCGTAGTGCTTTCAAGTTAGTGGGCTTCGGAAATTCGGATACGGCGCGAAGTTTATCAGGATCAGGAAGAATGCCTTCTTTGGAGACAACGTGGCCTAATTTAGTCAGTTTTCGAGCTGCAAATCGGCACTTTCTTAAGTTAAGCTGGAGACCAGCATTCCGGAGACAGGTCAAAACTTGATGTAAACGCCGAAGATGAGTCGAAAAATCAGGGGAAAAAACGACAACGTCGTCGAGGTAGCAGAGGCAAGTATGCCACTTCAGGCCACGTAGGATGCCGTCCATCATGCGTTTGAAGGTGGCGGGCGCATTGCACAGACCGAACGGCATCACAGTGAATTCATACAAGCCATCTGGTGTTACAAACGCGGTTTTAGAACAGTCAGCGCCAGCCATGGGCACCTGCCAGTAGCCAGAGCGGAGATCTAAGGAGGAAAAAAACTCCGCTCCTTGAAAACAGTCAAGTGCGTCGTCAATACGTGGCAACGGGTATACATCTTATCGGGTAATCTTGTTAAGCCTTCGATATCGACGCAAAATCGTATGGTGCCGTCTTTCTTTTTAACTAGGACGACTGGTGATGCCCAAGGACTACTAGAAGGCTGGATGACACCGCGACTGAGCATATCGTTCACCTGGTCATTGATAACGCGTCTTTCAGTCGCCGATACTCGGTAGGGACGCTGTCGAATTGGTGCATGGCTCCCAGTGTCAGTAGTGTGCGAAACAGTCGTTGTGCGGCCGAGTGATGTTGCTTGGCAATCAAAGGAGGAAGAGAAGCCTTGGAGCAAGCGAAGAAGTTCATCGCGCTGCGTCGTCGTAAGGTCACTGGCAATAGCTGGCGTAAAAGAACGCGGTAGTGACTAGACGCGATGCCTCGAGAGCAGCAATACAAGTGGAGTCGTCCATCGTGTCAAATATTGAAGATGAGGTCAGTGGTTCAGCTCTGCCAAGGCTTTCACGGTGGCGTAAAGTAATTGGTTCAGCCGATGGGTTTGAGACGCACATGAGAGAGGCGCCAGCTTGGAACTCGAGGGCAGCGAACGGCACTGGTAGTGAACGGCGGCGAACTAATAGTTCAGACGGAGCGAAGAGTACTGTGCCGTCATCTACATAGTCACAAGAGATACTGACAAGGGTGGAAGACCAGGCAGGTATAACGGTGTCTTCTGAAACAGAGATTTTGCGGCAATGGTCCTTATGGTCAGTGATAATATCAGTCGAAAACTGAAACAGCTCGATTTCGGCGCGGGCGCAGTCAATGATCGCATGATGTGTGGAGAGAAAGTCCCAACCTAATATGACGTGTTGTGAACATAATGGCAACACGATGAATTCTATGATATAGAGGACGTCCTGAATTACGACACGAGCAGCGCAGGCGCCGGTTGGCTCGAGGTGCTGCGCGTTGGCAGTTCGAAGAGACAGTCCAGAGAGCGGCATCGTCACTTATCCTATCTTGCGGCAAATACGGGCATCTATCGCTGAAAGTGCAGCGCTGGTGTCGACAAGTGCTAGCGTCAATGTTCCTTCTATTGTGACTTCAATAACGTTCTTCGGGGAAGTGTGAGGCCTTATACATTTCGCTGGCACGGCAGTTCTCGCCTCCTGAACTGCGATATTTAGTTTTCCTGGCGCAAAGGGCTCTGACGCCTGTGCATGGGGGAAAACGAGCGGTGGCGAGGAGAAGGTGAACGGCGAGCGGCGGAGAATGCGGTGTCGACAACAGGAGGATATTCAAAGGTGTCCGAATAGTTGCGGCGTTGTTGGAAACGTGGCGCATATGGACGCACATTGTTGGGAACGTTCGCTGTAAGGAGGCGACAGTGACGTGCTACGTGTCCAGCACGGCCACAATAAAAAATTGCCGACGATTACGTTACTTCCTAATGCGAAATTTGAGCGCAGCAAATAAGCTGTTTCACCTTTTCGATAGATTGAGGCAAAGAAATCTAGCAACACATGTATGCGCTATCACAGAATTTTTTTTTATTTTTCACACGTATTCCTTTAACAAAGACTCCACTAACAGTTCTTGACAGTCATGAAGGAAGCTTTGTGGTCGGAGAAATAGACTGATATATGTTCGACTTGGTACACCAATGCTTGATTCTCAAAGACGAGATGTATACAAGTGCCTCGCGAGGTTGTCACAGCCGTGGGACGCGTTACGAGCGAGAGGAACGGGATGTTCTCCCGCATAAGTGTTAGGAAATTGCTGTTTGTCTTTACGTCAAGCCGCCACCGATCTGGCTCTCTGATTGCCACCGCACAGGGCGAACGGCAGCGGCAATTTCGGCTCGGGCGGTGCACATATACAGATCCGCCGCCACCGATCTGGCTCTCTGATTGCCACCGCACAGGGGTTGCATTGGAGGAGGAGCGAAGAAAGGAACTAAGTTCGAGCCGGCGCTTTGACAACCGGAGACTCGCAGGAAGAGGGGGAAGGGGGGCGGCGTGTACACCCAGCGGCAAACGATGGGGGCAGAAGCGCGCGCAGCAAGCGGACAACACGATAAAGGGAGGAGGGAAGAGATAGCAGCGACTGACTGATGCCGCTGACGCCGATAGTGAGTCAACCCCAGCTGCGGAGTTGGTTTCAGGGACAACGAATAACCGGCGCGTCGGCAACTGAAGAGCACCCTATCCGCCACACAAGAACATGGGGGGGGGGGACCCTTTCCTCCTCTTTCTGCATGGCGGCGACGGTGTTCTATGCAGTCACGTTATCTTGACTCTCTAGCGGCGTCAGCGGCATCCAGCGGTATCAGTCGATCGCTGCTAGCGCTGGGGGGATGAAAGGGGGGCGGAGCTGGTTACGAGGCCGACGACGACGCCGACGCGAAACCCAGGAACGGACGCCAAAGAGCTGCGCTCTAAAACAAATCGGGCGATTGTCTTCCGTGCGCCAATGATCTTGAGGTCGTGCGTACTGCACCAGTGGCCGGACTGGAGCGGATACGGGCGGGCGCAAAGGCGGGCGAAGGGGACCGTAGGTCTGTGGGGCAGGCCTCGAAGCGCCTTCGGCGTACGTCAGAGGAGCGGCAACCGGAGCCTGCTGGAGAGAAGGTGGAATGTGGTCGGCTACCTGCTCCTTGATGATAGATTGGAGAGCGGGCGCCAACGGAGAATTCGACTGGCCGTGTGTAAGGGGAATCAGAGAAGGCTGACGAGCCACCTCTTCACGGACGAACTCCTTGATCTGTAGCAGTAGCGACGTGTTATCCGGGGAAACAGCCAAGCTCGACATTGAAGTCGCCTGAGGAGGAGATTGGCGGGTGACTAGGCGTTGTTTGCGGAGTTCGTCGAAGCTTTGGCAGAGACTGACGAGTTCAGAGACTGTCGCCGGATTTTTCGCCAACAGCATCTGGAAGGCGTCGTCTTCAATGCCTTTTAAGATATGGCGGATCTTCTCGGCATCAGCCATTGTGACGTCAACGCGATTGCAGAGGTCGACAACATCTTCTATATAACTTGTAAATGTCTCCCCGCACTGTTGCGCACGACTGCGCAAACGTTGCTCGGCGCGAAGCTTGCGAACGGCGGGGCGCCCGAATACCTCCGTCACGTTAGTTTTGAAGGCTGGCCACGTCGTGAGATCACGTTCATGGTTGCGGTGCCACACGCTGGCGACACCGCTCAAATAAAAGGATACGTAATTCAGCTTTTTGGTGTCGTCCCAGTGGTTGTGGATGCTCACCCGGTCGTAGTCAGCGAGCCAGTCTTCCACGTCATGGTCTTCGGTACCGCTGAAGATGGGTGGGTCGCGTTGACGCAACGGGCTGGTAGTCATTGGGGCAGCGGGTTGTGGTTGCAGTGGTCCTTCTTCCGGCATAATTAAGACAGGCTGCAGTGTCCGGTTGCGAAGTTCCAGAATTCCAGTTGTACCCAGCAGCTCCACCAATTGTAAAGGGGGTTTATTCGGGTCGTAGAGAAGCAGCGACCAACACGGCAACAGCTGGTAGGGCGCAGCCAGCGAACGAACTGGGTACGAGCCACGCGATGGCAACGGGGCTTTTTAGCCTGCCGATCTTCTTCGTCACAATGGCTATTTATCACATCGCGAAAGCAGTACTTGCGGTGGATGTATATTGACACGTGTAGTTGTTTGTCTTCATCGGGCGACGCCTTTCACCGCCTAACAAATGTTATCGCACAGCGCAGGACGCGCCTGCATGTAGAAAATTTCTGCAATGTTATCGATGCTTCCATCCGCTGGCCGTGACCGAACCTTGCGTAATCTGATCGCATGTGCGCGCGACGCGAATAATGTAGAACTTTGTGGAAGGCACGCGGGTCCCAATGATTACTCTGAAACATTCGATGACTGATGTATAAAAGCCGACGCGCTTGACCCACTGATCGGATTTTCGCCGATCGCCGACTGTGTTCGCCGCTATCGCCGTTCTTTGAGTGTAGCCTGTTTTTGAGGGCCCAAGTTCACCCAATAAAGCGCTAGTTTCGTCTGTCTCAGTTTGGCTGCTTTCTTCATAGTCGCTACCACGTTACAATATCTATTGGTTTGTTATGAAAAGTGCCGCTCAGGTAATAAAGCCTGTCTCTTAACGCGATTCTAACTCCCAAACTTTCGTACCCGACCCTGGTGCCTTTACCTCTGCACAAAGATGGTCGTTTCTTTATTTATTTACAGTATTAAAGTTATGCGGTGCCGTGACAACTCCACTAAAGTGACGAAATAGTAGAATCTCATTACGCATATTCTCAGATGTGCGGCGAGACTATCAGAAGCTTCGCCTTGCGCGTTCTTTTGGAGAACAACAAACAATCTCGCATTGCATGTATCGGAACGGTAACTATGTGGCGGCCGTCAAAAGGCAAAAATAGCAATACAGAGTCATAAGCACTGCAGCGCTATGCGACACTCTAGCAGAGCAGACGGGAAAAGATGCGCCACTTTGTCATTCGAGTACAAAAGTCTGGCGTTGCAAGCACTGTAACAATTTTCGCGACGGTAATAATGGATATTTTTCGAAATGCAGAGGCATGCATGTGAGCTTAAACCATTTCTCAATACACGCTTTCTAACACATCTTTACGTTTCCAATCCTGCTTTGTGGCTGCGACGTTATGCTTTTCTCGTTTACGTATGCATAACAGGATCGTCGATGGAGTTAAAGACCTCAAGATCCGTTCTCCAAGGCTCAAATGTCTGCAAAAGTAAGTTCATGTGTAATATGTCGAAGTCCAGTAAACGTGTTTGTAATGGAGCTCTTTCGCTTCTCTTGAGAGCGAAGCTGCAATAATATCAGGGGCAGTGTATGAATAAGCGAAGTTCAGAAAGTAGTTTTGCAGCCACGGCGATAATAAGCCAGGTCTTTACACATTAGCTTGTTTGGGACTCAGACATCGCAAACGGCTGCATAAAGATACTAATGGAAAACTTGGACCAGTGCAGTGTAATACTAGAACTATTAGCTGCAGTGTGCAAGAATATTCAGTAGAACACGTCTGCAATGGATTAGAAGCCTACCTCTACTGACCGCGGACCTCTACTAATTGCTCATGAAACAATTTAAACGCTTACTTCTTTCCTGAGCACCAGCATAAAGGCATCCCCTTGCATTTTTTGAAAAAGAAGGTACATGACCCGTGGTTCGTGCCACTCGTATCGTGACGGGAAAGGTGTCTTTCACTGCTCATCAGGAGTTCGTTAGACTGAGAGAGGAGAAGGAAAAGACGTCCGGGCTTAAGCGGGGCAAAGGTCACATCCGCACGAGGGCCCCGCTGTGACGATGACACTCTCGTTCTTCCCGCTTTTCCGTTACTCGTAGGAGGTTAATAGCCGGATTCTGCGTTTCAAAGCATGGGAGGTCGCGTGACACGCTGCAATCTAACAAAAACGGCAATATTTTTGCATTCGCCAACTACCATAAGCAAGAGTACTAGGGGAGGTATTGATCAAGGAAAGATAGTAGCAACCAGTCGCTGTTATAGTGACCAGAGTTCGAATACAGAGCAAGAAAGCACAACTGACAATTTATTTGCGTGAATGTTTGCGTTTGTAAGGACTGTTTGTTAGGGAATGTTATCATCGCTGCATTTTGGATGTCACCGTAAGCGGGTGCCTGATATTCCTAAAGTGTACGAATTGCTTTGTAAGTTCCAGTCCTGGCGTCAAAGCGCACTAATGAAGATACATGCGCGTCAATACGGAAGAAAATATGAGAATATAAATACAATTATATTTATGCGGAGATAACAAGTGGGATTTTATACCTTTCAACAAATTGTATTTGTTTTTTAATGCAAAATCATTATATGCCCCATTACGCGAACTTCTGTCGACGTCGGTGTGAGCAAAAGATTGTAGCGGAAATGGCTTACGGCGCAAAGATTAAAAACATAAGAAAATTCCTCACATTGACGTCAAATGTCCCACGGAGTTCCCTGTAAACAAAGTCAACCAATGGCCTTGAAAAAGCGTTCTCTTAATTCCCGTCTCCGTGGGATTCGAAACCGGTCTCTCAGGATGTAAGACAAGCACGCTTCCCCAACGCCATGGCGTGGTTACTGTTCTGGCTGCCTAAAGCTGTGCCTAGTGCGTGCGTCATTGCACACTACAAATCGCAGCCATCTGGCTGACTGAAGGTGTGGCCTAGTACGTGCGTCATAGGGCAAGTGAAGGCACAGCCAATGGGCAGGAAATGGTGCCACGCCATAAGTCTATAACGTGTATGAGTGTATAACGTATAACGTAGACTACAAATGGTATAATGTTCTCGCAATCCCAGACGTGGACAGTCTTAAGTGCCTCTGCGGAATGTTTTTTTTTTCTTTTTTTCATATATTGCAATTTGGCTCCTTTTAATTGTTTAAGATCTAGTTCCTCACCTCCAGCTAACCCAGTTTTTGCTCAAAAACATCTGGTCCCACGAATATAGGTTTGGTCACATCTGTAGGGCATCCGCCTACCCAATTCTGCAGGGCGTCCTGGAACCTAGTGATGATCGCGGTCGCAGCATACGTGCTGTTCGATAGCAGCCACAGCATACCGCGATTAACGGCCTGTGGTGGCGTGGGCCTCTGCATTCTTATCGGCTACGGTTGCTCCAAGAACCGTAAAGAGGTGAGGCTCAAATTTTCTGTTTATAACTTGTACAAAGCGTTTTCATTGGGCACCCCCATCCTTCGCTCGTGCAATCAATCACCTTGAGACGCTTAGTGCCTGAGGGATACCACTAGCCAACAGTTCATTGTAATAGATAGAGTGCACCAGTTTTAACAGTCTTTGCCTAGTGGCTAGTTGCCCATGGATACGATATGGGACATCGAATGGCCTTCAGGAAATGCCCAGCTTCGATTCATAGCGAAGGATGGTATGGAATGCTAGTGCACGCACTTTTCTTTTAACGCGAAACAAGGCAGCGTCGGTGCATAAACAATGATGAGACACGTGCGAAACATTACCGTGTTGTTTGCAGCTCATAAATGCGCTTTGAAAAAAAAACATTTCGCATGATGAGCTCTGTTTGGTGCGTACAGGGCGAAAAATTCCAAATATTGCGGAGAATCCTCCAAGTAAAATGCTGCCCTCATCATTCTACTAATTACAAAATAGAAGGCGTGGACAAACGGTTATTCGGTCTGTTTTACCTCCTGCCACATGTAGGAAAAACTAGACGAAATGTTCGTAAATTACAAAACACGTAAGGCACCGCAATATTTTGAGAGCGCAGGTATACGACAAATTCGTTTTTAGCAGATCATACAACTACAGGCAACCATGCTATATATACGACAAACGGAAGACACCCGGCATTTCATGACACACGCCAAGAATCAACCTTACAAGTCTATAGCCGTACCCTGAATGGTGCTGACTGGCCTATGGGTGGGAGTGCCTTTATTCTAGAAATGGAATAATTGGCTGGCGCATATGAAATGTCTCTGCCTACACCTACGTCTTTGGGCAAGTTGCGCTCAACCGTTTAATTGAAAGTAGTATAGAAATAAAGAAAATTATTTTTGTTCGCAGTATTCGAAGATATTGCATGCACTCCATGCATGCCTTCGTGAAATAGGCATATATTTTCTGTTGAGCTATACAGAGAGAACATGCTTTTAAAAAATCTTTCGTTTATATAGCAATGGGTAAACATCTGTGAATGGCACCTCAGGAAAACGTCAGCTCTGTGACCCAAAATACGTTCATATTATATTGCAATAGCAATTATGTGGACATTGCAGGCGCATTTCCGCCCTCTTAGCCGTCATTGTCGCCGTCGGCGTTGGTGTTACCGGGATGTTCGGCATAAAGTCCAAGTGCGATAACATCGTGGCCACCCACCATATCCTGGGTGTGCGAGTGAAAGCGCGTGAGAGTGAGCCAAAAATGGTGGCTAGATCTCGTGCGGGCAATGGGGGACGACGCAGAGAAAGCCCACAGTGTTCCAACGCGTGCTAGGAACCGGGGGCAAGGGGGTTCTACTTCGGCGGTGACTTCGCTGGCTCTATCTTTAAAGCGATCTACGGTCAGTACAGAGTCTCAATGCACTGAGGGTTCATAGCTTCGTGTGGACTGTGTTCTAGCTGCTAAGTTCGCGTTGAAGCGAGAGGCAGCACGAAGGTCAATTTGCTCGCTGCTGCTATCGCGCTTTCTCCCGCCAGTGTTTTGACATGGAGTTTCAGCGGTCATCAAATGTGATGTGTTCATGCTTTCCTGTGCGTGCGTGACGCCATGCTTCTTAATTTAGTTAGTAAGCGAATGTTTAGAAGATTATGCGGAGCGCATCGACCTGCGTGCTGCCTCTCGCTTCAACGCGAACTAAGCGGCGAGAGCCCAGCGCACAAGAAACTACTAGCCCTAAGCGCACGTAGGCTCTGTCCCCATCGCAGATCGTTTTCAAAACTGAACGCGCGCGACCCTGCTCAGCCGCGCCATCCGCAGCCGCCGCCTGAGTAAACCCCCCCCCCCCCCCTGCCTTCCCCTGGTGACTACTTCCCGCCTTACTCCCTTGCGCGCACGAGATCGAGCAACGTATCATGGACAGCAGGCCTCTGCACTCTGCTTTATGACGCCATGCTAGTTGGACTGAAATTTTTCCTGCCATACCCGGCGTGACGAAAGCGGTGACGTCAAAATCAGCGCGGTTTACTCGAGAGCATCCCCTTCTATAGGCTGTTTCCCGTGGCGCGATTTTCAGTCAGCGACACAGCGAAATCCCTCGCTCAGCGACCGCCGCGGCGTCATGGGCTCTTCTCGACTAGACTCCAACAAGTTGGTCGCGTCCTCGAAGAGTCGCAGCGATCGACGCGATGTGGGAGGGTCAATGTGGGACGAAACAAAGCGCCGTCAAAATGTGCGCTTTCCTATTTTACCGCGCGTTGGTATCCCTGCGGAGCAATGTCGATCGAGCGCCAGTTATAGGTATGTTTTAATAGGGCGTACCCACATACCAGCGCCTGCGGCTTAGGAAGTTCATCACCATTGTTTGTCTTCCGCTTACACAATTCATTTAAAAGGAGAAGCTGCACGCTATCCAGGTCGGGAGAACGACGCCGCTTCAAAATAAGGCACGTACCCACGCGATCGCCACCGTCGTCAACGTCTCCATCGCTACAAATTCTGCCACGTCCTTACACTTGCACACTCAACAGCAGCTTGTTCTTCAGCAAAAGCAAATATTCATCCAGGAAAAAAATTGTGGCTTCCAAAGTAGCGACGAAACTAAGGTGTACTAAACAGAACCACCCCACGGACGCCGCACAATCCGCACGCTCATACTTGCGGTGTTGTGCAGTGCCTCACTTACCGCATCTGCAAGCTGTCGTAAAGCCTCCATGATTTTGAACGTTAAAAAATGGTGTACTTATTCTATTATCGAATAATAATAGGAAAATTCAAATATTTGACTTATTTCCATGTTGTTTTTTAACGATGGAGGCAGCAACTTTGCGCATCGCTGCGACGGAAAACGCGCTGCCGCAAGCGCATGTGAAAGCTGTCAGTGAAAATCGCTCTGCGACGTGCGCGGCAGAACGATTTCTTTCGCCGCAATCGCGTCACGTGAAACAACCTCATGTCAGTCGGGAAAGGTGGCGTGACGTCATAGGTCGATTTGCACAGGCCTTGTGCTATCAAGGAGGTGGTGGATCGAGTCACCATCGTCGGCTCACTCTCGCCCCTTTCAATTGCGCACGGAGCAAACGACGCGGGTTGCGCTGGTATTGCACTTAGACTTTATAGAGAATATCATGGCGCTGCCGACGACGACAACGGTGACGACGGAAATGCGCCTGGTGTGTCCATATAATTGTGCTCGCAACTAAAGTACTTGCGCACTCCTCAGGTCCCGTGGCCTAGTGTGGTGGGCGCACTGATAGCGCAATTCCTGTGTGGCCTCCTCATGGTGCGATGGACTCCCGGACTCTTCCAGTGCCTAGTCATACGTGCTGGGAACGCCATCAACAGCACGTTCCGTGGTAGTGCCTTCATCTTCGCATACCTCGACGATGGCCAGTACAAGGGACTTCCACGCCAGGCGCCCATCTTCGCCTTCCACGTATGTCACGCTCGTGGTCCGAAAAGACTCATCTACGCACTTGCTTAATCGAGCAGTTTCTTGATTTGTGGCCTGACCACATCGCTTTTGCCGATTCCTGCACCACTAGTTCCTGAACTCCAGTATACTACAACTACTACTTCCTGAACATCAGTATAAACTACGCCGCAATATAGTGTGGCTTGATAGTACTTGCAAAACAAACTACGATCACGCCTACGTGAAAATGTTTACGCAGAGGCATGGGTGTAGGGGCGGGAGGAATTGATATCAGTAGTCATAGTGAACGCAGATATCCCCAAATTTGGTACGCACTGCAGTTCTGGTGCAAAAGCGGATTCGCTGGCGATAAGCAATCGAACCCGCATTTGTAACGATATCGTTGTACTTAACTACACTGTACTAGTACACCGTAACTTAACGGAACACGAAGGCTCAAGCTTGCACATATTATTGGGCTGCTATATTTAGAATGCGTCACTCGATGTCTGATGCAGAAACAGCAGGTTGCCTCTTCACCACTGCTACTAAAAAGGTTAGACAATAAACCAAAACCGCGCAATAATATTCAAGTGAAGTAAAACTTCTGCATGGCAAACAACGTTCGGGCCACTCGCTGTATATTTCAGTGTTGCAAACCACACGGTGCTTAGATTACGCGCTGTCGATCGTTACTGAATTGTACAAAATTTCTACATGGCGTAAAAGCCGCTAACACTTCAAACAAATTTGCGTTCCCCCGACCTCTAGAAGTTGCACCGCTTTCTGCAACAGGATGAAAGTCACACTCATAAACATGTATTGCCCCTTTTCGCGGAGCACTTTCTTTTAGGGAAACGAGATGGCGCTTTACCTGGCACGCAGCCTCAGTGATAGCGCACGAATACGAAATCATTACCGCTTCCACCTTGATTCTGTACCATACAGCTGTCGGTAATGCAACTTAGTTTTCGCTCACGCACTGTGTTCTAATCATGATGGATGGAATCATGTGGATTGGAGACGTGTGCATTAAGTAGCTGGCTGCAAAAATAGTGACTGGTGTATTAAGGAATCTAATGAATTTGTCTGGCCAAGTTCGCAGACCACTGCTGCAACTCTTCGTACGTGTTCACGGCACTTCTAGATGTGTGGCTTCCCTCGAGGATACAATAATTGGCTCATCCGCCAGCATTTTTTCTCTAACCTCCAAATAAAGTGCTTCAGCCCCGGAACGTCGACAAGAGTGAGTTCCGCTCGTTAAACTATGGCAGAGGGAGTAGCGCCATTTCCTGTCTTAGTAAGCTTCGCGCACAGTATCTGCACACAACTAGCGCGGAAACTTACGCCCACTCTACCGCCAACGTGTCAATAAGTGAATGGGCGCACACTTGAACATATGCGCGCCATATACGCACAACAAATGACGGACTGCAGCGATAGCGCACGAACGGTCAAAGCTAAATGCTTCGTACAGTACACAAGAGTAAGCGAGTTACTAGCAATAATACGTCTTTGCTACGTGGTATTACAGTATACAAAACAGCCACGTTTCAAGCCTTGCACGCAGCAAGAACAAATATATCGGAACAGAGCGCACACGTGAGCCACTAGGCAGAAAATATTCAGATAACCACCGCACCGAGGAAATTTACTGTTTCAGAAATGTGACAAGCCGCTGTTTCAAAATATTTGCCAAATAATGAACGTAGAACAAGACACACTAATCCTGATTTAATTCATAAGCCGGAAGTTTCGATAGCTTTGAATGCACATTAAACCCCTCTTTTAGAACACGCACCATATATGCGCTGCCCGCGCCATTTGGGCATAGCCTAATCAGCTCCGAAAGCACTTTTGCATTCTCACTGAATCTGACCAAAGCTTCGTATGGACCATCCAGTCACCATGCACGATATCTCCCAAAACAGAAGTTTGCTAAGCCGCACCGGTGTCATACACACCCCTTGTAAACACGGAGGCACCGGAGGCTGTTGAGGCAAGCAATGAGCGCGTCACCACGTGATGAAACATGGCACCGCGAAAAGGGTCAATAAGTAAGACACGCTGCTCGAATGTCGCCGATTACTGCACGTGGCTACGGTAAATCATTCAAGGCAGAACGCGCAAGACACGCAAAACAGCCACTGTAGGTGCTTCGGGTGGCGAAAAACTCATGTAATTGTTAAAGTGAAGTTTTATTGTTAATGATGTTGTGTAGCATTTGTAGTCTGTGTAAAATAGGTCGCGGATTTGCCCGAAAACAGATCGCCTTCAACAGAGCGCGCGCACGACCGCACACGGCCTCGGGAAGTACACAGCTGCTGCCAGAGTAGAAAGCCGCCCCCCGTATCTTCCTGCGCGGTCGCGAAACACGTAGTTGCTGCCAGAGAAAAACGCCGACCCCTTCCCTCCCTCCCATCCTTCCACGGCCTTTCGCACGACGTAGGACGGCGCATTGCCTTTAAGCTTTGTTCCCTTGAGTGCACCAGATTGAGCCACCTTCGTCGGCTCCCCTTGCGTACTTTCACTCGCACTTACAGCATACGGCGCGCGGCGGCGGTGTTATCCCCCTTGGACTTCATACAGAACATCGTGACGACAGCGACGCCGACGGCAGAAATTCGCATGGTGTGGCCATATATTGGTTATCCCAGTAAAACGTATACGGCGAGAGTCTAGCATTGTCAATCTGGAACTAATTCGTAATTCTGTTATTCACAAACACCTTCCGCATGCGGAATAAATTAATCTCAGTGTTATGTTCTGACACCGTTCAATGTTACAAATGTCAGTATATTATGTGGGTCCTAGACAGCAACCGTGTAGTATAATAATGGTCAAACAAGTGAGGTGTATCATAGCTTTGTCTTACTTGTTGAATGCTTTTGTTTGTGTTTTAGAAAGCACAAAAGCTTAGACGCTGGCGGTTTGATATTTCCAGTGCAACCTAGTAGCCGAAGCTCTCTATAAAGCAATTCACTTTATTAAAGAATTGATGCCCTTCAAGGCATGTCATTGTTGGAGTAAGAGCATTTGGGTAGTGTCTGTTGTATCTTTGTGCAATTCCGTACAGAGCCGAGCCCTTAACCAGTAGATTTGTAATTGTGCAGGAGCCCCCTCCTAACGATGGCGCAGGGACAGAGGGTTGCGGTGAACAGGAGGGTTGCCTTTGGCAGCGCGTTGCAACACAGCAACTGAGCATTTTTGGGTCTGAACTTTCATATGCCCCAATGCGCTCGCGCTACAGCGTGGGCCTGCCAACTCGACTAGTAACTTACAAGTACGGCTTCGTGGCGATGTGATGAAGGGATCTAAGGCATATCTTTACATTGCCCCCAATTGGCTAATTTCACAACCTCTCTAAGAGTCGTTGCTAGTTTATTAAATTTAAGGTAATGCTTATTTAGTCCTTCAAAATGACATTTATATGAGTCATAAGTTTGTGAGAACTACGTTTGCGTCCAAGGTCACAAACGCGCTGTGAAACTCAGTTGCACATGAGTATGCGTCCCTAGCATCGGCGCTTTTGTATCGGTGATTAAAGGGACGCTAAAGGCAAATACTAAGTCAACGTCGACTATTAAAATACCATTGTGGCAACCTCGCAGTGGTTGTTTAGTGCCAAGAAAAGACTTAGTTGACAAAGAAATCGTGTCCGCATACCTTTATCACAATTCAAATCGCACGCCCCGAGCAAGGGGTAGTGCCGTTGCATATGCCATCACCGCCCTTTACTGCCGTTGGTGAGTAGAAGTTCGCCCGACAGACGGCGCTACTGCATTTTTCCCGCATAACTCAAACGCGCGGCCACGGAGAAATCGAGCCAAGACGGTTCGCCACTATTGATCGGGCGGCGTGGACTGTTCCAGAATCCCGCGGCTTTACATGGACGTGGCACACCCTGCTATATGCTGTTTGTGTGGGTTTCGCGAGCAAGCGAAACAGCGCAGCACTACTCTAAAACGAAACTACTGGAACATTAAAGCGTAGCCGGCGAAAAGTGGAGAAAACGAGACCTTTCGACGGCCAAACCGTTGTGCAGGAAGCTCGCTCGCCTTCTCGCTCAGAAGGGTCTAGGGGCCCTTTAAGAGAATGGCAGGAACTAAAAAAAAAAAAAAAAAACATCGATGTTTCCAGAAACATTGGAACAGCGGATGGCGTCAATGCGAAACATGTCATCGCAGTACGAATCCCGTTATTGGCCACTAGCTACCTCTTCCAACATCGTTTTACTACACGTGTTTTCTTATTAGATTTTCCCAGAGTGGCTGGCGTCGTTCACAAAACTTCGAGCCCAGCTGATGACCGCACGTCGGCATTTTCAACCGCGTCAGTTGCTCCTATCCACTTTCAAAATAAACGATAGGTCCCAGCGACTTCAAAGCCAGATACACCCGTGCTTGGAACTTGCGCGCTGACAGTAAACCGCTTTTATAACGCTGCCTTTGATTTGATGGAAGTGCCTACTTTTTTTAGAGTGCACTTACCCCTGTGTGTGGACACACGGCGTCTTTCCAGATTCTTCCAGTTCTGCTGTTCTTCAGCTTCCTACTGTCGGTGCTGCACTACTGCGGCGCTGTGCAATTCGTAGCCGTCAACATAGGAATTGTGCTGAGGATGATCACGAGAATCTCGGCGCCTGAATGTATCTCTTCATCAGCTACCATTTTGGTAGGCCTGGTAAGAATTGTGTTCGAAGCTCCGCCAGTAATGAATTACGGTACGTACAGGCCTGTCCACTGGTAGAGGGAACACGCGAATGCGTGGATAATGCTTCGCTCAGCGCCATGAACGGGAAGCAGTGGACCCACCTAACAGCAGACCCATCTGTACATGTAACTAGCACAGTCCCGTGCAAATACAGAGAAGCCCTAATCATCATTCTTGTATGCCTGTGTGGTGCGCATGAAATTTGTTGCGCATATGTTTTTAATATGTTTATGTATCTATATCCAATTTACGTACATATGCGGCGTATATATATGCGTGTTTACATGAACAAGTCATATTTTATAGCCGATGAACTTGTCCTGTATTATAGATTTCGAGTGCCTACAATTTTTCACGCCACTGTCGTGCTTTGAGTATTACTTGTTTGTTTCGTCACATGTTTGGAATTATTAGGAATTAGGAATTAAAGAGCTAGATTTGTGAGTCAGTGTTCTGGAATTTACTGTGCTTTCACCGTCACTACAACTAGACGTTATGAGCACACATAGTTTTGGAAAATATCTGAAGTTGTCGTTTTACAGCGAAGCTGTTAGCCTCTCGATGGTCGGCATTTTTCCTGTCCGTCCGTGATCAGAAATTATCATCCTCAGCAATGACTCATATCCCCATGAGCAAGCAAAAATGCACTGGCTCATCCCATTTTTAACACAGAGGCTACAAGCACTCAGCAAAGTAAAGCGAACAGTGCATACATTTAGTGGAATCACGCATGCAACGTACAGAACAGTGCTCGTTTCAATAAATAACAAGCTGGAAACAAGCATTTATCATCATGAGAAATGGCTCATACCTCCGTGGGCAAGCAAAAAAAAAGAACGCAATGGTCCATACCACCGTAGGGCAGAGGCTACAAGCCCTAGCAAAGCGAACAGGGCATGAACTTATTAAAATAACACGTGCAGCACACCAAAACAGCATGCGTTTAAATAAAAAACAAGCTGAAACAAGCGTCCGAATCATAAATTAAACACTGTGTGCCCCCCTCGACCGTTGTAGTGGTGGATTTGCAACAGCTTCGCTGGACGTACACTTTCGCAGAGCCGGGATGGCGAGTGAATTTTTTTTTTTAAAATAAACCAAGAAACATCAGCTTGCTGATAGAGAAACCACGCTCAACCAGTATCTATTGTGCCCGTCATTTGCTGGAAATTTTGGCATGAAGCAATAGCGTTGTTCCAATACGCTGAGGGAACCATCAGTTTTGATAGGGTCGTAGCAGTAATCGTAACGCAATTTCGGATGCCGACCCAAGTGCTTGTTTCCGTCTTCTTTTTATGAACACAAAGCCAATGGCCGTGGCGTTCATCAAGCCTTTCATGAGCGAGATGACGCTCTCCGAGCTGCACTGTATCATGGTAGCAGGCTACTGTGGACAGCCAGCTGCCACCTTCGCCATGATATTAAACGTTTGGGTGAGTCTGAAAATTACACCAGGTTAGACGGCAGAGTAAAGTAGAGCTGATTGCAATTTTTGCCAGCATTACTTGTACTACTTATGTGCTTGGGGCCAAAAAATGCCCTAATTTCTTTTTTACGGCAATGCCCTAGTGCTGAACATATTCTACAACAAAAAATTATGGCTCACTGCGTAGTTTCCCCAATTAAGTTCTGATTCTCCTCCGCTTATGAGAAGTCCGCATATGCTTCCACCTATGAGCATCTTATTCTTGTTATATTTGTAATTGTAATTGTACTGTAATGCGTTATTTACTCTGGAATGCGACTCGGCCTTTTGCGCTATTCAATCTGCTCTGGCCATTCCTTTTGTCTTCTTCTTTTATGTGGGTTCGACATGTATTACCCTCTCTTTATTGCAAGGCATCGACGCAATGCGACATTTTTTAGGCAGCTCATGAAGTGTATCAATAGAGGGCAATAGTTAGGTCACGTTTCACTGCTAAAGTTATTTGACTGCGATCCGTTGAAGCGAATTTACGGCCTCTCCTATCACCAGCCCTTTTACCCGCGCCCTGTGCTTTCGCGCCTTCAACGGCTTGCGCATGCGGAGGCCCCTGGGCGTTTCCCGCGACGCTCTCCGTCCACTGAACGTCAACGTGGCGCGCAGTTTAATATTCGTTTTAAATGTTCATCTGAAGGCCACTAATTCTCGTTCTGGCACCAGCGCGACTTGCTAAAATCTGAGGTTATCCCTGAACTAACGGCTGTGTTGCCACAGAGTTCACATGCTCCAATCCGACAGTGAGCCCCTTTCACTGTTTACAGACATAGGCCCTGCACGACTTTCGGTTTTGCTCACCGTCGTAGTCCGCTAACTCTAGCGAGCAAGAAAAGCATTGGCCGTGGAGCGGTACGTTAAAATCTAAGCCCACAGATTTTCAACACTTTTCCTCTGTACATAACGACAATTTCACAAATCAACGTTACCGCAAGTTATATGAGAAATGTTCTTATCAATACTAAGGCGTAATGCTCATGTCATTTATCTCAAAAGTTAAATATAGGCTTTCCGCATAGTGGAAGAACTTAAAAACATGCTTTGTGTTCCTTCGCAGCAGGCTGATGAGGCCTGTGACCGGAAGTTCCTTGAGGCCGCTTTCTCGCTGCTGTTATCGCACGAGTGTAAGCGTCAATTGGTGTGGCGTTCAAATGTTGAAGCCGAGTCGCTTTTCTCGGTGGCTGACTTGCGTAGTGTGCCACGCCAGTGGCCATGTGGGTTCGGTGGTGAAGACCCAGCTTAATGGACTCCGCTGACGGCTGATATGGACTTATACTTGCATGCTCACTCGTCATTGCGCAATGCAACACGAGGTGTCCATGCTCCCCATCTGTGTTTCGTGCGTAGGCGGCTGACCACAAATCTGCATGGGATTTAGCGGCTGGGATGCTAGTACTGCGATGCACTCTAAAGGCGCTTGTAGGAACTGCGCGTCTCGGAATAACTGATGCAGTGCTTTTCTTTGGCAATCCTCGCCTTTACAGTCAGCAAGCGCACAATGGCGCCGAACTTTCCTGTCCACTTTAGGAACGCAGTTTAGGAAGCGCGAGCCACAATACCTCAAAAAGAACTGCAAACAGGACCAATACACAAAAGAAAAGAATAACAATGATGGCGGCCGTTCCACCTGCGTTCTGAGTCAATTTAGATGTGCACAAACTCTACGCACATAAGCAAAGTCTCATTGGGGCAAGCAGACGCACACTGGGTAGAGGTCGTCGAAACTACCGCGACGGCATAATCTTGCGCTGCGGAGGAGCAGGCACAGCGCAAGAAATTGATTCGCCAGTTGATTCAAATTTTAAATGTAGCCGTGTAGTCGGTGCTTTGTGTTGTGCATCTTGCTTGGCATTTAGAATTTAGCGCTGTGTGTCCGAGCATGCTATAAAGCTGACTTCCATCGGGAAAGTACCACACCTGCATTGCGATTTTCTTCGTCTGGTTTACTTAGTAGGTTGAAACTCCTATGCGCTATGCTCGAATAGAAGACCTCATTTATAGCGCAGTTTTTAGGCACCCGTTCCTGCGTTGAGCGTGGGTGTAACCGAGCGATCGAGCACCGTGAAAGATGAAAGAGCGAACACGGAGCGTAGCTGTCGAGGAAAGACTGTGAGAGTGAAGAAAGCGCGCAGAGGAAAGCCTAGGAGGAGAGTACGGCGATACAGCGAGGAGGAAAGCAGAGTGCCGCACGAGACGTGGTTTGCGGCGGCGACCAGACATGCGGCGAGCGCGTTCACCGATATCCTAGGACAGAAAGCGCTGGCGTGGACTTCGGACCCACCGTGCATTCGCTACTTCGCCTGCGCCGGCCAGGCTAGAGAATGCGCTCCGCGCGACCTACGCGTTCCCTCCCGTGTTCACGCTTTCTTTCTGAACAGCGAGCGACGCAGCCGGTGGAAAAACTTCGACTGCCGCTGCTTCTCGACGAGCTGCTCGAGCAGAGGCCCAGTGCCGCCGCCGAGAGGACCCTGTCGTTCGAAATCAAATTCGTTGCCACAGTATATCGCGGATTCAGAACACTAAACACCTGCGCTTAAAATTCGCCTTAGGGAGAAACGTAATCGTCGGTGAATTTTTTTTTCTCGCTGATTGCATTTTTAAAGCTTTGAGAAAACGTATGCAAAATGCATTCGCTGTTAATCGACGAATAACTGCGACAACCAGTGTCTGTTCAATGTACTAGCAGGCCTTTGTCCGGAAGCGTGTGGCCCTTACCTCCTGTTGTCGCATCTCGTGAGTACATTGTACGCGTGCATGAATAATTTGAAACTGAAATTGACATTGGTGTTTGGGCTGTCGGTTTTATGTAAAAACATTCCCGCTCTTTTCCTGCGAGAATAATATGTCAACGTTAATAACGGCGCTTCTGAAGTCAAAGGTCATCGCACAAGGATTTATAGAATGCACATCGATCAAACGTTCAGAACGCGGCACAACGACATGGCCACCACCTCCTAGCGGCGAACCTGATGTCTGTGCCTGCTGGACTCGGAATGGCCAAACTGATGCTGCCCGAAACGCACAAGGCTCCGCTTGCAAGCGCGGACACCAAGCCCCTCGTCAGGTGAGCTTTGACGAAGTATTAGTGGGAAAATTTTGCCTACTTTGTAATTCTTAATGGGATAGCTTTCTACCCAGAAATTATGCTGGAACACCTAAACTCCTTTAGAGAACTGCGACTACTTAACTGCGCTGCTTTTTATCTCTGACCAGGTCGAAACATACAAGTGCAGCGCCACATTTTGGATCATTTGATGGGTTATTTCTGTTGCGTAATTGCGTGATTCTGTGTCATAATTCAAGATGCTTGTCCTTGATGTTAGTTCTCCATTTCAACTATTTTTGCCATGTTCTAATGTAAAAAGCCATTGCTTTCTGCTTTTTTTTTTTCACGGCTGCGGAGCAAATGTGTGGTTGGACATACCTAGTCAGGAAGAGTTTATCTGCCTTTAGCCCTTTCAACCCAGGCAATCTATGTCTCAATAAACTAAAACTGAAAAGAAAAATATTCACGTCACTGAATCCGATAGGCGCTTTCGTGGTACTAGACAACATTGGCGTGTGCTTTCCATCAAGGAATTTTGCTGGGGTGCCTCAACTTCTGGAGAGTGCTACAACTACCTAACTAGGTCGCCTTTTAACTCCGACCAGTTTAAAACATGCGCAAAGTGCAGTGGAAGAGTGGGTTGAAAAACAGAAGGGACAAGAAAAACAAAAAGACATACGTACTTTGATATCAAAGATAACAATGGAGCATATAAGGCAAATGTGGCAATACCAACTGAGATGTGCTTTGTTTTCGTGGAAATGCCAGCGACAGCAGTTAACAAGGTACTTAGCTAGACCACCTTCGGTAACGTGTGGCCAACGTGTGTAACGTGTGGCCTTCGGTAACGCAATACAGCCTTCCACAGCGTAGCTGTATATGTCTATCCCTCTCCCAACATTTTTCAACGTCCGTGCCTCAAAGCTCCCACGCCCTCTATACGGTGGCAAAGCAAACCAGTAAGACATGTGCTGGCACCTGACGTACTAAGAAAACAGCTAAAAACGATTCAATGCATATTTTCATACCATTATTACTAGAGGGAACTCTGGCGCTAGTGTCTACGTGAGCTGCAATCGGGGTAGATCAGCCATCATGGGAATTAAGCATGGAATTATGAGAAGTACATGGATTTGTCTAAACTTTGTCCTCCTCGCTTTAAACGTCTCTTCGACTTCGTAAGTTTGTCACTTTCAACAAAGTACTGTGCAATAAATAAGTAAACACTCGCAGTTCCGCGTGAAATGCGAAGCATCGATTGCGATAACAAATTGGTAGATAGCTATACGAAGTAAGGCTAGTAGTTTTATCGGCCGTCTGACAGCTATGTTATATACTGTTCCAAACCGGCTACTCATTCTGACGTAGACTTCAAGCCGCAAAGTTTCCAGAAGAGAACTTCCAAGTATGTTCAGTGACTGAGGCCATACTTAACTCTTTTAACTGCGGATTGCGCAGATTTACGATACTACGTGGAGCTCGGGTATGGAATAGTCAAGCAAACACTAAGACAAAGTTGTAAATGTTGTCAAAGTACAGTGATACCTAGCCGATGCGTCGAACCTAAAGGTTAGCTTTCAAGAGGGAACGCCAATGTTCGAAAAAACAAAGCTGTAACAAATAAAGTCGAACAAGCGTTTGAAATGCTCATGCAAAGGGATCATTGTGTGAAACATCACAAAACACAGTTAACAGGAGGCGTGTCCCTACTAAGTACTACTACATCGCAAACGGCGCCACAGTGACGTTGATAGTGTCGAGAGACGCGGGAATTATTAGAGAATCCTCGACTCTAAAGAAATGCCGTATTGGAAGCGAAGTTTATGCCGCCCATGACCACCATCAAGAAAATAGCAAAACAATATTTTAGACTTCTTTCCCGCTGTCACAGCAAACACCCGTATATTGAGCGTATAGGGACTGCAGTTTCTAACCATATCCTGTTGCGTTAGACGAAACCATTGAAAGTGATGTTGGCGATACTTGCCGTATTGTTCAAGTAATTTGCTTAGGAGTCGAACAACAGACGCACCCCAATGGCCTAGTGGCTTTGACGTTGTGCTGATAAGTTCGAGGTTGCGTATTCGACGCCGGCTGCGGCAGCCGCATTTTGATGGCAGTGCAATTCCTAAACGCTCGTGTATTCAGGATTAAGTGCTCGTTAAAGTATTTGCAGTGTACAAAACTAAGCCGAATTCCCCAACTCCTGCATGCCTCACAATCATATCGTGATGTTGGAACGTAAAGCTGGAGAACAGAAAAGCCGTATAACAAGCGAATAATATCATAAATAACAGTATTGATAACGTCTTCCCGCAAAACATAATAAAAAATTAAGAGGCTAACTGGTACCACAGCTCAGTCTCTTGTTGATAGCGCTGACAGTTAGTCAATTCAATGATGTTCACCACCGAATATTCCCTATGGATTTTTCTTTTGTCAGCGTAAGTATTACGAGTGCTATCCGACAGAGATCCTATACTGTCACCAACACTGATACCTTACTCATCGAATCGCGCAGCTCTGAAAACACGGTGTTTGAGGCTGGGTCCAATGGCTTGATTGGGGCGCTGCCCCAAGTAACCCACATCATGGTCGCCTTGATCGTGTACACCGCAGTACTTCACATGGCCGACGCTGTCTTGGGGAGCATGCTCCTGGCCTTGGGATTTGCCGTGCGTCTAAAGGTGAGGGAATATCGGGTGGACTTCCACTAATGTTAAATACACGACGTTCTCGCTTGTTGTTAAGACCAAAGGATCTGGACGGATTAAAACTGAACAGAAAGTACTAGGCAACGGCAAGGAAGTGCGTAGTGTCAAGCTTAAGCCCAATTATTTTCTAACATCTGCGACAGAAAGAGTGCAGAAGAAAAACGGCTATGGGAGAAAGAAAGAACGACAACACCGAGCGGTGGGGCGTAGTGTTTTCTCTCACACCTCCCTATTTTTCCGTGCGATACCCATGCAAGTGCTGTGCAAACCCTGCCGAAAACATATGTTGACCTCAAGGACATACCGTGGCGTCATTTGCAGAAATCTATCCGTTATGTAAAGTACGACAGTACGCGATATGGGCTGGGAAGTGTTCAGCATCTTTAGCTCTTCAGCCATGATTAATTTTGACTATTTCATGCCTTAGGCCTTCTTTGTGTGGCGTTTTGGCTACAAAGCAACCTATAGGGTGCACATCCTAGTCTGGTGTGTTTAGCCGCAAAGGTTTTTCGCGAGCGAGCAACCTGATGTTTTCACTTGGCTATTCAGTTCGCCCAATTTTGATTAAAGTAGCTATACGCAATTCTGGCTGGATAAAAGTACTCTTCCTTGCTTAGTCACGCGGAGTGCGGCTTGCGACTTTTGCAAGAACTGTCGCGAGATAGATGATTTATTACCGTTCTGTTTATATAATACGTCCAACGTCAACCGGTGATATTTCTGTCTCGTCAATCAGCATTTCCGCCGTGTACAAACATGCAAGGCGCATTCATCTAAGCGCAGGCTATTTTGACTGATGTCATGATCACTTGATCACTGACTGATGTCATATGATCACTTGATATGATCAAGTGATCATATCAAGTGGGCCCGTTACAAGCCCTGTGTGCATCTCTTCCTCGACTCTTACTAATACCATATTATTATTATTATTATTATTATTATTATTATTATCAGCATAATATTAAATGCGAAGCATTTCTAGGGGCACATTTGCCACTTTGACAGTATCTAACTATCTAAACACCCACCCACCGCCGTAGTTGCTCAGTGCCTTTGATGTTGGGCGGCTGAGCACGAGGTCGCGGGATCAAATCCCGGCCGCGGTGGCAGCATTTCGATGGGGGCGAAATGCGAAGACGCCAGTGTGCTTAGATTTAAGTGCACCTTAAAGAAACCCAGGAGGTCGAAATTTCCGGAGACCTCCACTACGGCGTGCCTCATAATCAGAAAGTGGTTTTGGCACGTAAAACCCTATATTTTTTCTTATCTATCTATCTATCTATCTATCTATCTATCTATCTATCTATCTATCTATCTATCTATCTATCTATCTATCTATCGGTCTATCTATCTATCTATCTATCTATCTATCTATCTATCTATCTATCTATCTATCTATCTATCTATCTATCTAGCCGCCTACATGTTGGTGCTGTCGTGGTCGTTTCGTTAACTTGGTATGAGAAAAAATTGGCATAGTATGACAAGAGTATGCGATAAAAATAAATAATCTATCATGACATGAATATCATGTGTGTGTTATGTAGGCCGTGAAACAGCCACCACTTTCTTAGTATATACCAAAATTGGCATAGTATGATAAGAGTGTATGAGAACATAAATGATGGAAGGGGGGGTCGTGACATGAATGTCATGACATGAAAGTCATGACATGCGTGTGATGTATGTCATGAAACAGCCGCCTACGTCTTGATGTTCTCATGGTCGTTTCTTTAACTTGGTATGTAAAAAACTGGCATAGTGTGGCAAGAGTGTATGTCGAAAATAAATGATAGGTAATGACATGAATTTCATAAAATGCGTGTCGTGCGTGTCAGCACCCACGGCTACTGCCCGCCCATTGCTTCGCATAACATCGATTCCCACAGCGCGTGGGATCTGCCGGCGTTTTAGTTATCAACGACTTTATCAGCCACTCATCTCGCTGCGATTCGTTTTGGAGTATGCGTGAAAACCCACATCCATCCCGGTCGAACACGTCCGGCACTGCAGCATTGAGCGGAACCTTTCTTTGAGAGCGGGGAACTAAACTGCTGCCTTGGCAATGAAATACTATATTTACAACACTATAATGAAGGCTTCAATCGCCCAGGCAGGGAACTACGTTGGCTGCGGCAAATTTGCGAAGATCGAACGCCGGTCACGTGGTGTCACTTGCTTCGTCACACCGATAGCAGGGCCGGTCTCACCAGTACATGGTAGCCCTCGCGGCCAATGCCGCATATCCGATATCTCCATTTAAACATAGGAACATCCCATATAGAATCTCTTACGTTCCTGTAAATCAAATGAAACACCGTATAAAAATAAGATTCCTCATTACCCCCTTTTCGGCTTTATGAACACATGAAATTATCATATAACAAAAGCTATGTTGCCATCAATTTTAGAGGACACCCTATCGTGAAAATAAATCTATTTGCTCAATCTGTTAATTAGTGGTCGCTGAGTACCCGATGATATGTTTCTACATAGATATTTCTTGTGTATTGGAGCAGTGCTCAAGCATCGCTCCTGGCGCCTGTCCGCTGAAGCGCAAGAGGGCGGACGCCTCGGCACTGCAGGTGGCGCTTGCATTTGGGTGGGTCTCCTCGGCTACTCTGCTCTTGACCCAACGTGACGGAGCCTACCGCTTCCCGATGAGTGCGAATAAAGCACGTAGCACTGTGAATAAACGAATTTCATGTTGTTCCAATTTAAGAGCGACGTATTTTCGATGTAAAAGCGCGTTGTTTAACCCCTGGTCGCAGGAGGTCCTGGGAATCCTCTTCTCGCCGCTATCGTTCGCCTTCGGCTTGACCGGCCGCGACGCTGTGCAAGTGGGCTACCTTCTGGCAGTGCACACGATAGGCAGCGAAGTCCTCGCCTTCATCGAGCTCAACAAGATGAACGCGGCTGGCGCCATATCGGTACGCAAGGCGAATGCGGCTCTCGCAATTTTGCGGTAATTTAAGAGTTGTGCCTGCATTTTAGGAGGAGGCATCGTCTTGCTAGGCACTACGGCGTCGGACGTTAGTTACATATCAAAGTTTACAAACCTTGCACAACGGCTTTGGTGCAGCGCTGCTAAGTGCGAGGTCGCGCGATCAAATCGCGGCCGCATTTCAATGGGGGCAAAATGCAAGAACACCCGCGTACATAGATTTAGCAGCAGGTTAAAGACGCCAGGTGGTCAAAATTAATTCGGTCTCCCACCACAGCGTGCCTCACAATTAAATCATGAATGTGGCATGTAAAAGCCCGTAGTTTTAACCGTCTATAGCGAGCAGCCTGCACACTACATACCAGAGGTCGTCACAAGCTAGCCGCCTTTGAATGCTGCCTGAATCAAGAGCCACCCTAGTAACAATCCGCTGGAATGCTACAAATTGCCTGGAGCTATCTACCTGAAATGTGAAAGAGCAGAGGAAAGACTTGCTTTGTCGTCAACTGCAAGAACTGCGAGAGTCCTGAATGGGGGGGGGGAGGGGGGATGGTTTTTTGTGCGAGCTTCATCCGCCTCAATTGCACATGGAGTTCTCGTATTTAGGGCTGCTGTTCATGCGTTCCTTTCCGCAAGGCGAACAGAACAAGCTCTGCCACCTACGCTATATAGCACATTCACCGCAAGGACTTCCAACCTAACACCGCCTGCAGCAATAACACAGTGTTAACACATCCGCTGGCACAAAATAGCATGAAATGTTGAGTTTAGATGACCATCAGTTAGTCAGATTTAAGTTCCTCCACACAGCGACGACTGACATACTCAAGCAACGTTAATTTTTATAACAGCGGAGTGAAACATGGAGTAATAGGCGGACACCGCGAGCTTACTTTCTGTGCCGGGAATCAAACAGCGGACGAGTGTTGACACGGCATTTGCAACATTTTTGCTCATACGTAGGGGAATACATTTCGTTGTGCGCTGCCCGTAATCAGAAAATCAATGCTAAGTTATCTTGTCGCCATGGCTGCTGACAATAATTACGCGATGAGAGCCAACCACCGTGGCCGAAGCAGGTCACGGAGGGGCATCTTCTGCACGCACACCGTGCTGTTATCGCCTGTCTGTGTGCGGAGTGTGACGTCACCACAGATAGCTGGACAGCCAGCGCGAGTGCCAGGCTACTTGTAACACGTGACGTCCCCAGAGTGTATATTATCGACCAGCACAATAAACAGGGGACTTTTCCTTTCGTCACCTGGAGCGCGGCTCGTCGACTGTTCCTTCCGACACGCATACGCGTCACGCTCGTATGCCGTGTCACCACATGGTGTCAGAAGTGGGATACGAACCCATGGTGACATTCGTGGGTTCTGGCACCATCCTTTCAGCGGACGCATCCTCTTTCGGACTGGGAGCTGTTCTTTTTCAAACGCAGAAAAACGGTCACCGTAGACCAGTAGCTTTCGCGTCTCGTTCTCTCACGAACACAGAATGGCGATACTCCCAGATAGAAAAAGAAGCGCTAGCGCTGACGTGGGCAGCCGAAAGATTTGACGAGTACATCCGTGGCCTAAACGTTACCTTTGAAACTGATCACAAGCCTTTAGTGTCTTTACTGGGCCAGATGGCCATTGATGATATGCCCCCTCGAATTCAACGCTTCCGGCTACGCCTAATGCGCTATCTTTTCACGGTCCAGTATGTTCCCGGCAAATCGCTAGTCACAGCCGACACCCTTTCGCGATCCCCTGTAGCAGGCAGCGATCCTGAAAAAAAGCTTGAGTGTGTCAGATATCACAGCGTACTCTAAGGCGTGTTTGCTTGGCTTGGAAACGGGGGACAATTTTTTATCCGGAGTGAGAGAATGTCAAATTAATGATCCCGTTTGCAAACACCTGTGCAGACTGTGTGAAACCAATTGGCCAAGGAAACCGAATGTTCCTTCTTTCCTATAAATTCCTTCCTTTCCTTCTTTCCTAAGATAGAGCATGCCTAAGCATAATGGATGGTCTCTTGTTGAAAGGAACAAGGCTTGTAATCCCACAGTCTCTAAGAACGGAAGTGCTGTGTAGACTACATGATGGGCACCAGGGTATCGTGTATTGTCGTAATGTTGCTAAAGGTTCTGTCTGGAGGCCAGGATTCAGCACCGATCTGGCACAGTTCGTAAATCAGTGTACTGTTTGCGCACAACATGCCCAGCAACTAGCCGTGCCCATGATAGTGACCGCAACACCATCTTTTCCTTGGGAGAGAGTGGGAGTAGATCTGTGCGTAATCAACGGCCAGGCATATCTTGTCGCCGTGGATTATCTTTCACGTTACCCTGAGGTAGCCATTCTTCCTTCCACAAAGTCGGGAACGGTCATTGATAGACTGAAAAGTATTTTTTCTAGGCATGGAATTCCTGAGTGCGTGGTGACCGACAACGGTCCTCAGTTCGTGGCAACTGCGTTTGAACAGTTCGCTCTGTCCTACTGGTTTCGCCATGTCACCGTGAGTCCGAGGCACCCGCAGGTCATCGGGGAAGTAGAGCGAATGGTTCTGACGGTTAAGCACCTCCGTCTGAAGTCTAAAGACCCTTATCTGGCATTGTTGGCTTACAGGGCGACGCCTGGCATTCTTCGGGTCAGCCCTGCAGAAATACTTATGGGTAGGCGACTGAGGACAAGAGTCCCAATGCTACCACGTCATCGAAATCCGGAAAAAAGCAGCCCGAAAGTTGTGGCCAGAGACCAGACGGTGAGACGGCGGCAATGTCGCTACTACAACCGACGCGATCGGGCCAGACGGCTTCCCGAGCTAGAAGCAGGTGACTTGGTCTGGGTGACAGACATGCAATCCAAGGCCACAGTCCTCGCAGGAGCACCGAAACGGCGGCCATATGTAGTGCGAACAGACGACGGCGTTCACCTCCGCCGAAACAGGAGAATGCTTAACCGTCTCCCAAAAGAAAGGGCGCACATGGAAACTTACGAATTTCCAGAAACCGCGGAGCAACCGAGCGCGGCACAATTGGCTCATAGCCCAGATGGCGCGACTGCTACAGATTCAGCGGGGCCTCAACTAGCGCTGTGGCCAGTGGTGACCCCACTCCCACTGTAACACGGTTTGGTAGACTGGTAAAGAAACCCGTCCGACTGGGCTTTGACGACTAGTGCTTTGGTGTTTAGTGTTTAGTGTTTTTCTAGTACAAAATATGTTGTCTATCTTAAATTTCCGAATGTTCCTGTGTGGTGAAGAAATCCATACGACTTAACTTTGAGTGGTTTGCTGTTTTGTTTTTTCTGGTATAACATATATTCTCTACCATGTTCCTGCGCTTGAAAAAGAGGGATGTGCTGTTATAGCCTGCCTGTGTGCGGCGTGTAACGTCACCACAGATAGCTGTACGACCACTGCGAGTGCCAAGGTTCTTGTAAGACGTGACGCCCCCAGAGTGTATATTATCGGCCATCACAATAAACAGGGGACTTTTCCTTTCGTCACCTGGAGCGCGGCTCGTCGATTGTTCCTTCCGACACGCATACGCGTCACGCTCGTATGCCGTGTCACCACACACACCGACGCCTATTCCCGAACGAAGTTATTGCACATGCAACACTTTACGGAGATAAAAGGCCCACGGCACCAACAGCCCTACCAATCTAGCACTATAAACACAAAAGTATCAAGAGTAAAAGCAAGCATGAAGCTGTATAGGTGGATTTCAGCTGGTAAGCTTGCACATCTGTTAAGATTTCATCTAACTATCTCATCAAGATAGCCTCTTGTGTAGCCGTCGTTGCTCTAGGAAAGCATTCGCAGTATTTGTACACCAGCTTTCTTATAAGGAAATACTTAAATGTCGCCGTGAAACGCGCATATCTACTATAGCAGATGCGAGGGACCTAGCGCGGAAAAACATAAATTATTTCGGATTGTTCTCCTTTGTTTGCTTCTTCAGTGGTACAAAGGATACTCTACTCCTAACTAGATCAGCTGGTCATGTGGTATGACTGACAAAGGTTGAACAGTGTCGAGCAAAATCACTCATCGCATATGGCTGGCTGACGACTGGTTGTGCATCCTATACACTCCGAAAACTCGTGGTTAACTACGTAAACTGTGCGGTCAAGTTGTTTATTTATCAATGTGGAACCGAGACTAGAATTGCTGTAATAACTGAGCAAGAACAACGTAGCTGCAAGCATCAAGCGTTCTCAATAAATAGTTTTCATGGAAAACGCCTTTTGCCAAACGCCACTTTGCGCTCGTGCTGCGTGGAATACGTATCCTAATAGATCTTGTGAACTATTTAATTTATTTAACTCCCTTCTCGTCCGTGTTCAATTGTGCGCTGGAACGATGTTTCATAATGCTAATCACAACCAACTAGCCCAGCTGTCCATACTTAGAGTTATTTATTCAGTGCCAATTCTTGACAGCTTTCGCAAGGCAATCGATCGTTAACGAATACACGCTGTTCATGCGACACATCCTCGATTGTGAGCAAATCAAGAACAAGGTGAAAGCAGCAGCCAACGTTTCGACAAGTGGACTTGTGTTCTTCAAGGCGACGTATGCTTCCCTCGCCACAGTATATATAGGTGGGGTTCTTCTAAAGGGGAGAGGGTGTAAGGCGGGTGGGTGCGGCAACGAGGGAAGGTGTGTTAGCGTGTCGAATCGAGAATAAAAGAATGCTGTGCACAAGGCCAAGCCCTCCCCCCCCCCATCTGTCAACCACGTGTCTATGTACACGTGTTAGTCGGCGTGTCAACGGCGTCTGACACGCCGGCTGAAAGCAAAAAAAAAAAAATGAAGGAGGTAAGGAAAGGAAAAAAAAAGGGCAGGGGATACGCCAAGAAACCAAACTAAGTGTTGTTGCCTATGAAATTTAGCATAACGAATAGATTCTAAAGCTCCCTTTGAAACGTTTATGCCTATTGGTTGCAATGTCTTGAACTTATGGATAAGGTATGATTCTCTGTATTTTCTTTCTCGTTCAGAAGGAAAATCTGACTGTAAGATGTCGAGTTTAAGTTCATCAAAGTTATGACCTGGTTGGTTTAAATGCTCGGCGACGGCTTTGGGAAGCTTTTCAGCTGTGTCCGCGCGATTTCCGTTTAATCTGACGTTCATTGATTGTCCCGTTTCGCCGATATATTGTTTCTTACAAAATGAAGATTCAAGCATATAAATCACATCCGAACTTGTACAAGTGAAGCTAGATTTGACTTCATGTGTATAACTATTTGCGATGCTTTTCATTTTAATGTCACTTTGAAGGTACCTGCAGGTTTTGCACCTGGGGCGACAACATGCTTTTATTGCGGAGGAATGCTGTTGGCTGACTTTTGCGTGCACTAATGTCTTTTAATGTTCCTGTTTGGGCAATAGTTAACCCTAGGCACTTCCGGGAATGCTTTTCTGAGACGCTCGTTACTTGATGATATTGGGTGGTATTTTCGGATGATCTTGTTTATGTTTGGGAGTGCATTAGAATATTGTGTTATAAAGGCCGGCGGCCTGTCAGATTCCAGTGTCGGCTGTTTCTTCACCAATTCCGACTGTCTCTGCAATCTTGACGCGGCATCATACGCTCTATCGAGAGCAACTTGGGGATAGTTCCTTCCTGCTAGCGTTGTTTTAAGGTCATTTAGGTGGTGAATATAATCGTAGTGTTCGCTCCAGATTCTTCTTATTCGTTTCGCTTGTCCGATAAAAATTCCTTCCTTGCAATGTCGCGGGTGATGACTGTTGTAGTTTAAATATGTAAATATGTTGTAGTCACTAGTCAATTTGGATGTTTCTGCCTTTTACACCAACATTCCCATGAGTGAAGGAATTAAAGCCATTTGTAGATCCTTCGCAATCAATCCCCGAGTGCACGCTCCTGAGGCTTATTTATCCCTCCTTAGGTTAGTTCTCACGCTCAACTATTTCGAATTCGATTCTATTCACTACCTTGAAACTTTCGGCACTAGCATGGGTACGCCATTCGCTCCCACGTATGCGAACATTTTCATGGGACAGATTGAAGCAGACCTGTTGAAATCATACCCTTTAAAACCCCACACCCACCTTCGTTACATTGACGACATACTTATAATCTGGGAACACAGCACAAGCGCTTTAACCGACTTAAATAGCCATTTCAAACGCTTTCACCCGAGTATTATATTTACTGCTCACCACTCTCCTAATCAGATCAACTTCTGGGACACGACGGTCTACATAGAAAACATAAAACTGGGAACGACACTTTACCGGAAGCCTACGGTTAGCCAGCAATATTTAGAATACAACAGTCATCACCCGCAACATTGCAAGCAAGGAGTTTTTGTCGGACAAGCGAAACGAATAAGAAGAATCTGCAGCAAAGACCACAATTATATTCACCACCTAAATGACCTTAAAACAACGCTAGCAGAAAGGAACTGTCCCCAAGTTGCTCTCGATAGAGCTTATGATGCCGCGTCAAGATTGGAGAGACAGTCGCATTTGGCGAAGAAACAGCCCACACTAGAATCTGGGAGACCACCGGCCTTTATAACAAAATATTATAATGCACTCCCAAACTAAACAACATCCTACGAAAATACCACCCAATATTATCAAGACACGAACGACTCAGAAAAGCGTTCCCGGATGTACCTAGGGTTACCTATCGCTGAAACAGGAAGGTTAGGCATGTTCAGCATCATCATCATCAGCCTGGATACGCCCACTTTAGGGCAAAGGACTCACCCATACTTCTCCAACTACCCCGGTCATGTACTAATTGTGACCATGTTGTACCTGCAAACTTCTTAATGTCATCCGCCCACCTAACTTTCTGCTGCCCCCTGCTACGCTTCCCTTTCCTTGGAATCCAGTCTGTAACCCTTAATGACCATCGGTTATCTTCCCTCCTCATTACATGTCCTGCCCATGCCGATTTCTTTTTCTTGATTTTAACTAAGATGTCGTTAACTCGCCTTTGTTCCCTCACCTAATCTGGTCTTTTCTTATCCCTTAACGTTACACCCATCATTCTTGTTTCGATAGCTCGTTTCGTCGTCCTCAATTTAGGCAGAACACTTTTCGAAAGCCTCCATGTTTCTGCCCCAGACGTGAGTACTGGTAAGACACAGCTGTTATATACTTTTCTCTTGAGGGATAGTGGCAACCTGCTGTTCATAATTTCAGAATGCTGATCCGGATCCGTGGTCACTACCTGCCCTAAGTAGATGTATTCCCTTACCACTTCCAGTCCCTCGCTACCTATCGTAGACTGCTCTTCTCTTACGAGACTGTTAAACATTACTTTAGCTTTCTGCAGATTAATTCTTAGATCCACCCTTCTGCTTTGGCTCTCCAGGTCAGTGAGCATGCATTACAATTGGTCTCCTGAGTTACTAAGACAGGCAATATCATCAGTGAATCGCAAGTTACTAAGGTGTTCTCCATTAACATTTATCCCCAACTCTTCCCACTCCAGGTCTCTGAATACCTCCTGTAAACACGCTGGGAATAGCGTTGGAGAGATCGTATCTCCCTACCTGACGCCTTTCTTTATTTGGATTTTGTTGCTTTCTTTATGGAGGACTAGGGTGGCTGTGGAGCCGCTATAGATATCTTTCAGTATTTTTACATATGGCTCGTCTACACCATGATTCTGTAATGCATCCATGACTCCTGAGGTTTCGACTGAATCAAACGCTTTTTAGTAATCAGTGAAAGCTATATATAAGGGTTGCTTATATTCCGCACAACTCTTTATCACCTGATTGATAGGGTGAATATGGTCTATTGATGCGTAGCCTTTACGGAATCCTGCCTGGTCCTTTGGTTGACAAAAGTCTAAGGTTTTCGTGATTCTATTTGCGATTACCTTAGTAATTACTTTGTAGGCAACGGACAGTAAGCTGATCGGTCTATAATTTTTCAAGTCTTTGGCGTCTCCTTTCATATGGATTAGGATTATGTTAGCGTTCTTCCAAGATTCCGGTACGTTCGAGGTCATGAGGCTTTGTGTATATAGGGTGGCCAGTTTTTCTAGAACAATGTGCCCACCATCCGTTAACAGATCTTCTGTTACCTGATCCTCCCCAGCCGCCTTCCCCCTTTGCATAGCTCCCAAGGCGTTCTTTACATCTTCCGGCGTGTTTGGATCGCACCGCTGGTACGATCTGTTGGGAACTCGGCGCTGACGCCCGTGGTTGTACCTGGGTCGCAAGCCCCAAGGGTAGCGTTGGCCTGGCGGCCTGGGGTACAACTGGAAGCATCCGAAGGTCCCGGCAAAGCATGAGTCGACTGGTAACAACAAAACAACTTGTTTATTTTAACATTGCAAAGAGTTGGCGGTCAGGTTGACCGAAGTAGAGAGACGGGAGAGCACTTTACTCAACAGAAGAAATCGGAGCCCTCTTTTTGGCGTCCGGGGGCAGCTGTTTTTATACTCTCGCAGTTGAGGGCAAGAAGGAACCCCTCAAAAGACGAGCACGTGAATGTACAATGGGCTAATGGTGACGCACACTGTCGTAGCGCTGCCGTAGCACCATGTCGAGCACGATCTCGTAGCACCCTGTCGTAGCGCTGCCGTAGCACCATGTCGAGCACGATCTCGTAGCACCCTGTCGTAGCGCTGCCGGTCGGGCACAATGACTGTAATGAGAGGATGATCCCTGCTTTCGCATCGCCTGGTTCGGGCACAATGACTGGAATGAGAGGGTGATCCTTTGCGGTCGCATCGCCGCAGTCGCGCCTGGAAACACCTGCCGATGAGCGTTGCGGCGACGATGATCGGGCCAAAATGTCTGCCGCCCCGCCGCAGTCGCGCCGGCAAAACCACGTGTCGCAGGCGAAACGCAACAGACCGCCCCGCCGGGGGAAGGAGATCCCGATGGACAGGGGACTGCATCCGCTGTCCGGAGGGATGTCGCTCGATGATGCTCATAACCGAAGTCGGGCGTCCCTCGACGTTTCTTGAGCGCAGCGCACAGAGAAGGCCTCGTTCCCTCGTTCAGGTTCGCACGGGACACTGCAAAGTGACTTCGGGAGAGTTCACATTTTTGTTCTCGTTCCCGGCAAGCGTTAGAACTACGCTGAAACTCAACCGCTCAGTCAGCAAGCACGGCACAACCCTCACTAAGCCCTGCCAGGCTCTTTCCCCTTTTTATACCCCTGCCTATTTCCTTACAGTAGTCTAGCATCACTCAGAACGCGTCCACAAATTGAAAAATTGCACTAGAAAGCATATCATCACTTTGAAACACTAAACAAAAGCAATATGTTAAAAAAAATCCTGCCTCAGGAAGAAAAACATCAGTAACAAACAATTTTGAGGCTGATTCCTACGTTAGGGGCTTCGACTTAAGCCATCGGCGTTACCGTTGAGACTCCCCTTTTTGTAACGCACCTCAAAGGAATATTGTTGTAAAGCGAGGCTCCAGCGCAGGAGGCGGCCATTTTTGGGAGAGATGGTCTGCAGCCATTGGAGAGGGCAGTGATCCGTCTCAATGATAAACCTCGAGCCGGCTAGATAGCATGACAATTTCTGAACGGTTCGTGCTGGGCCCTCCCACTGCACGTCTAGTTTGTTGTTTAGCGATGTGCGCAATATCATGACCTCATCGCCAACCTCAAAACGACGGGCCCTGGCTGTCCGATCATAATAAACCTTGGCCCTCTGCTGGGCCTTTGTCATTGCTTCACCTGACAACTCCTGTGCCCTTCTTAAGCGTTCGAGGAGCTTAAGCACGTACTCCACCACGACTGGGTCGTCGCCCCTACCTTCCCACGATTCTCGAAGCATGCGAAGCGGAGATCGAAGCGAGCGACCGTACACCAGTTCAGCTGGCGAAAACCCCGTAGCCGCATGCGGCGCGGTCCTTAAAGCAAACATCACCCCAGGCAGACACAGCTCCCAGTCAGTTCGATGTTCAAAACACAACGCTCTCAACACGCGCTTCATGACGGAGTGGAGCTTCTCAACGGAATTCGACTGTGGGTGGTACACTGAGCTGTGTAACAGCTTTACCCCACACCTTTCGAGAAAAGTTGTCGTCAAAGCGCTAGTAAACACTGTGCCCTGATCTGATTGGATTTCCGCAGGGAAACCAACTCGCGCAAATATGGACAGTAGTGCATTAACTATCTCAACTGAGCTGAGTTCTTTAAGCGGCACTGCTTCAGGGAACTTTGTCGCTGGGCAGATCACAGTCAAAATGTGTCTGTACCCCGTGGCTGTTACCGGCAGAGGTCCCACAGTATCAATAACGAGCCGTCTAAAAGGCTCCGTAATGATAGGTACCAATTTCAACGGCGCCCTCGATTTGTCCCCTGGTTTGCCCACCCGCTGACAAGTGTCACATGTCCTCACGAAATGGTCTGCGTCCCGAAAACACCCTGGCCAATAGTACTCTTGCAAGAGACGGTCCTTAGTTTTCTTAACTCCAAGGTGTCCGGACCACGAACCCCCGTGTGACAAGCGCAACAGATCCTGACGATAGCATTGAGGCACGATCAGCTGATCGAACTCCACTCCTCTGCGGTCTAGATACTTCCGGTACAGGACTCCACCTCTTTCCACAAAACGCGCAGTTTTCCTGGCGATACCTTCTTTGACATTGCAGCGCACGTTTTCCAGGCTGCCATCCTTTTTTTGCTCGGCTATCAAAGCCGTCCGGCTGACTTTTAGCAACCTATCAAGTCCGTCTGACGTAGGCGCGATGAGCAAATCAGTAGATAGCTCTTCTAACTTTCCCGCGTCGGGCGTTTCCTCTCCAGTATCTGGCGCCTTTAACGTTACAGACTCAAGTTTATTCAGTTCGGGCGTGCTCGGAATATCAGCTTGCTGCGCCTCTGACCCTTTTTCGTTGTTTGATAACGTCGGCCCCGCAACTACCGCCTTTGCAGCGAGCTCCCGAACCTTCGATCTGGTTAAGGCCTGAACACTAGCTTCACCAAACAAAAGCCCCTTCTCGCGCAGGAGGTGATCGGACCTGTTTGAAAATAGGTACGGGTACTGGGGTGGCAGCATAGATGACACTGCCGCCTCTGTCTCAAGCGCTCCGAAAGGTCCTTCAATAAGCACCTTTGCTACTGGCAGACACACGCTATGAGCTTCCACGGCTTGCTTGATCCACGCGCACTCGCCCGTGAACATATGGGGTTCTACGTAAGACGGGTGAACTACATCCATCGTAGCTGCGGAATCGCGAAGCACTCGGCACTCTTTCCCGTTCACGAGGAGGTCTCGCATGTAAGGCTCGAGAAGCTTCATGTTCTCGTCAGTGCTGCCTATTGAAAAAAACACAACTTTTGGTGTTGTTTCCGGACACTGCGCCGAAAAGTGACCCGGCTTCTGGCACGTATAACAAACGCCCGCTCGCCTCATCTCGAACCGCTTTCTGCGTTTGGCTGCCGCCGTCTCTTTACGTTTGGTCGGACTGCTTTCACTCGCATCCTCACTACGCGTGTCCCCCTTTAATCTCATGGGCGTGAATTTCGGCCTCTCAAACTTCGAGCCAAATTCACCCTTTTGACCGTCCTTAGCTCCGCGAGCTCGACGCGTCACAAACTCCTCGGCTAGCTCAGCGGCTTTAGCCACCGTACAAACGTCTGGCCTATCCAAGACCCAGTATCGCACGTTCTCCGGTAACCGACTATAAAACTGTTCTAGCCCGAAACACTGCAGAACTTTATCGTGGTCACCAAACGCTTTCTCTTCTTTGAGCCACTCCTGCATGTTCGACATAAGCCTATACGCAAACTCTGTATATGACTCACTTCTGCCTTTCTCATTTTCCCGAAACTTCCGACGGAACGCCTCCGCAGACAGCCGGTACTTTTTTAGCAGACTCGATTTTACTTTGTCGAAATCCTCTGCTTCCTCTCTATCCAAGCGAGCGACTACGTCGGCCGCCTCGCCGGGTAACAAAGTGAGCAAGCGCTGTGGCCACGTTTCCCGAGAGAACCCCTGCTTCTCGCACGTTCGCTCAAAGTTAACCAGGAACAAACCAATGTCCTCTCCAAGCTTAAACGGCCGCATCAGGTCAGTCATTTTGAACAATACGCGTTCTCCTGCACCGTGTGCCTGACTTCCATTACGAGCGCGTTCCATCTCTACCTCAAGACGCTTCATTTCCAAAGCGTGTTGACGGTCACGCTCTTGTTGCTCTCGCTCTTTCTGTTCTTTACGTTCACGCTCTTCTTTTTCTTTTGCAGTCTCCCTCTCTTCAATGGTCTCAAGGCATTCCGACAGCTCGTTATCCTCAGCCTCTAACTCAAGAATAGCCTTTAGCAGTTCTGGTTTTCTGAGTTTGTCTGAGACATCCAGACCCAACTCTCTTGCAAGCTCCAACAATTTCGGTTTGCGCAACGACTTCAAATCCATGGCTGCTCTGAATGCTGCTTTCTCTACTGCTTACTATTGTCTTGCCGCAAACTAACCCGGCAGCAACGACAACCACAATTACCAGCTCTGTTTCTGACACTAACAAAAGCCTGGCAAAGCTCAGAAGAAGAAAGTCCCGCACTCACCAAACCTCGCAGGCAGGAATTCCGCGCAGTCGTTCCGCTGCAGGCAACCAGTCGTCACACAGGGCTCGTTGCACTGCTCCCGGATCGTCGTTGAGCTGCTCAGCATACAGTCAACTGCATCTCTTCGCTGCTGGCCTCCGTTGTCGCGATCTCACCGCTGGCAGACAGTTGTTTGGAGTCGGAGGCGATCTCACCGCTGCCAACCAGATGTTTTGATCGCACCGCTGGCGCGATCGGTTGTTGGGAACTCGGCGCTGACGCCCGTGGTTGTACCTGGGTCGCAAGCCCCAAGGGTAGCGTTGGCCTGGCGGCCTGGGGTACAACTGGAAGCATCCGAAGGTCCCGGCAAAGCATGAGTCGACTGGTAACAACAAAACAACTTGTTTATTTTAACATTGCAAAGAGTTGGCGGTCAGGTTGACCGAAGTAGAGAGACGGGAGAGCACTTTACTCAACAGAAGAAATCGGAGCCCTCTTTTTGGCGTCCGGGGGCAGCTGTTTTTATACTCTCGCAGTTGAGGGCAAGAAGGAACCCCTCAAAAGACGAGCACGTGAATGTACAATGGGCTAATGGTGACGCACACTGTCGTAGCGCTGCCGTAGCACCATGTCGAGCACGATCTCGTAGCACCCTGTCGTAGCGCTGCCGTAGCACCATGTCGAGCACGATCTCGTAGCACCCTGTCGTAGCGCTGCCGGTCGGGCACAATGACTGTAATGAGAGGATGATCCCTGCTTTCGCATCGCCTGGTTCGGGCACAATGACTGGAATGAGAGGGTGATCCTTTGCGGTCGCATCGCCGCAGTCGCGCCTGGAAACACCTGCCGATGAGCGTTGCGGCGACGATGATCGGGCCAAAATGTCTGCCGCCCCGCCGCAGTCGCGCCGGCAAAACCACGTGTCGCAGGCGAAACGTTACTTGTAGGATTTCAAATTCCTCTAGAGCATTCTATCTCACATTATCGTCGTGAGTGCTACTGGTACTGTATAAATCTCTATAGAACTCCTCAGCTACTCCAACTATCCATCCATATTAGTGATGATATTGCCGGCATTGTATCTTAACGCATACATCTGATTCTTGCCTATTCCTAGTTTCTTCGTCACTGCTTTTATTCTTCCTCCGTTCTTGAGAGCATGATTAGTTCTATCCATGTTATAGTTCCTTATGTCAGCTGTCTTACGCTTGTTGATTAACTCAGAAAATTCTGCCTGTTCTATTCTACCTGTAGGGTTAGAGGCTTTCATACATTGGCGTTTCTTGATCAGATCTTTCATCTCCTGCGATAGCTTACTGGTATCCTGTTTAACGGAGTTACCACCGATTTCTATTGCACACTCCTTAAGGATGCCCATAAGGTTGTCGTTCATTGCTTCAACACTAAGGTCCTCTTCCTGAGTTAAAGCCGAATACCTGTTCTGTAGCTTGATCCGGAATTCCTCTAGTTTCCCTCTTACCGCTAACTCGTTGATTGGCTTCTTATGTACCAGTTTCTTCCGTTCCCTCCTCAAGCCTAGGCTAATTCGAGTTCTTGCCATCCAATGGTAACTGCAGCGCACCTTTCCGAGCACGTCCACATCATGTATGATGCCAGGGTTAGCGCAGAGTATGAAGTCTATTTCATTTCTAGTCTCGCCATTTGGGCTCCTCCACGTCCACTTTCGTCTAACCCGCTTGCGGAAGAAGATATTGATTATCTGCATATTATTCTGCTCTGCAAAGTCTACTAATAACTCCCCCCTGCTTTTCCTAGAGCCTATGCCATATTCCCCCACTGACTTATCTCCAGCCTGCTTCTTGCCTACCCTGGCATTTAAGTCGCCCATCAGTATGTGTATTTTGTTTTGGCTTTACCCATCCCTGATTCCACGTCTTCATAAAAGCTTCCGACTTCCTGGTCATCATGATTGCATGTAGGGGCGTAGACCTGTACGACCTTCAATTTGTACCTCTTATTAAGTTTCACGACAAGACTTGCCACCCTCTCGTCAATGCTATAGAATTCCTGTATATAACCAGCTATATCCTTATTAATCAGGAATCCGACTCCTAGTTCTCGTCTCTCCGCTAAGTCCTTGTGGCACAGGACGTGCCCGTTTTTTAGCACTGTATATGCTTCTGTTGTTCTCCTAATTTCACGGACCCCTATTATATCCCATTTGCTACCCTCTAATTCCTCCAATAACACTGCTAGACTCGCCTCACTCGATAACGTTAAACGTTGCCAGGTTCAGTTTCTGATGGCGGCCTGTCCGGAGCCAGGGGTTCTTAGCACCCTCTGCTGCGTCACAGGTCTGACCGCCACCGTGGTCAGTTGCTTCGCGGCTGCTTGGGACTGAGGGCCGGCGTTTAACTGTTGTATTCATATAGGAGATCGTGGCGAAGTACTGCACCAGGGTGGTCAATCCTGCTCTGGTGAGAGAGTACGTTACCGGCTCTTGTCACCGGGATCAGGCCGCACTCCAGGCCTGTTTATGCAATTTTATCAACACGCGGATTTTTTTTCCGGTGGAAAATTGCGCGGCAGCGGGATTCGAACCACGGACCTCTTGCACGCGAGAGGGATACTCTGCCTCTTCGCCACTGCAGGAGTTGTACGCCTCATTTAACCTACAGTGGTACAATCCTCGATCAGTCAAGGTCAACCAATCTGAGCTCGAATAAACCGCACAGATGGCAACTGAACTTAACAGATGGCACCCAACTGGAGAAACCTGGAGCGGTCTTTGAGCGGTCACCTTCGAGCGGTCAAGACCTCGTGGAGCGCTCTTGGAGCGGTCTTGTTTGGATTTTGTGGCGAATGGATGTGCTTTTCGGGGCTCCGCCGCGGCGACGAAATCATAAGTTTTTGTGCATGGTTTGAGCTTGCTTCTGTTTTTATTTTGCAGATTTCTTGCGTTTAAATAGTAGTTAGGTGGTTTTCTTTTTCTTTCCTTTTTTTGTCTCTCGTATTTCGGGTGCGAGGGTGTGCTTCGTGTTTGTTTTGCAGGATGGTTAGAGCGTCCTTTCGTGCCACGTGCTCCAAACGTGCAGCCGGGTGGGGCGTTATTGAGTGTTTGCAGTCTGTAAATGGTAGCTTGGAAGTGGCAAGACAAATAGCTCTTAGTGGTTTTACTGTACATGTTTTGGTAGGAAATTGAGAGCGTGGCCGCGTGGTTGAGCGCGTGCGAAAGCGTGTCATACCTTCGGTCTCCGCGGTACTAATTGTTTTTGAAACAGTGGTGGGAGTTGCTTTGCGACATCTTGAGTATTTGGATCCTGTGCGTATCGGTCTTTGCTAAAAGGCACACGCTCTGCATTGATATAGTGTTATAGTATTTGCATCAGTAGTAGCATTGTTACAGTATTGTGGTATTTGCAAAAAGCCGTGCAATACATGTTAGTGCACGCAAAAGTCAGCCAAGAGCATTCCCCGTAATAGAAGCATGTTGCCGCCCCAGGTGCAAAATCTGCAGGCACCTTCAAAGTGACATTAAAATTAGAAGCACCGCAAATAGTTATGCACATGAAGTCAAACCTAGCTTCACTTGCACAAGTTCTAATGTAATTTATATGCTTCAATGTTCATTCTGTAAGAAACAATATATCGGTGAAACAGGACAATCAATGAACGTCAGATTAAACGGACATCGCGCGGACACAGATAAAAAGCTTCCCAACACCGTCGCCGAGCATTTAAACCAACCAGGTCATAACTTTGATGAACTTAAACTCTACATCTTACAGTCAGATTTCCGTTCTGAACGAGAAACAAAATACAGAGAATCATACATTATCCATAGGTTCAAGATATTGCAACCAATAGGCATAAACGTTTCAAAGGGAGCTTTAGAATCTATTCGCTATGCTAAATTTCAAGCTATAGGCAACAACACTTACTTTGGTAACGTGGAAAGTTGGGCTAGTTGGTGAGTGATCATAGTACCTTGCTGGTGAAGCAGCGCACAAACACGGACACAGTGGAGACAAGTAGGAATAGACGACACTCGCTGCACTCGCAACTATTTTATTTCAGAACACATACTTCAAGTTTATATACCTGCGCACCCTCAGGCGTCAACGCAAATCATGGCAAGATTAGAGACTTATTTATATATATATATATATATATATATATATATATATCGTTTGCCCGCTCATACTCGGGCGTCAAAGGCATTGCACTTATCTATCATGGTGTGCAATCCTATCGTAATTTGTTGCAACCCTACCAACGATTTTTATTACACATTTTCTTTTCTCTTCTTTTTAGTGTACTTCCAAAAACGCAACCTCACCATGGCTTAGATGGACAGATGGCTGACTGATACAACCCTCTCCCCTCTTGTGAATATGAAAGGCTTCGATTATTTCCCTGGTTAGTTGATCCTTATGGTGTGAAAAACTGTGGCATCATTGTAAAGCGGCCAGCACCCATGTTGTGAGCAGTGCCCCTTTTACATTTTACCTTGAGTCCACCTTTGTAATGTGGAATGATGTTATGTACAGACAAAAGTCCGGTATATGTATAGGCTCAAAAGTAGCTCCGGTACTTAGCACAATTTTTTTAGGTAGTATGGACAAAGCGATAGTTGCAAACCTTAAAGACTTAGCGGTAAAAGTGTTCCGCTTTGTGGACGATTTTTTGGTTATAATCGAACATGGTGTTTTGGACGTAAGAATGAATGAAATCTTAAAAGTGTTCAAGGACAACAGCCAAGGACTGGCTTTCACTGTTGAGTTGCCGCAGAATGGCAAGCTACAATTTTTAGGTTTGGCGTTAACTTCCACACCGGACCACGTTTGCTGGTCATACAATCCACGATCAGAAAAACCCTTGCTTAGTTATAACTCGGGACACTCTAAAATCGTAAAAAGTGGCATAGCTTTCTCGTGCCTGAGGGCTGCATTAACTAAGTCTTGCCCGGAAAAAATAAAAGAAACATTCAGCCAACAGGTTATCAGACTAAAGAATGCAGGGTATGAAAAACATGTACTCTGTACATCAGCGTATAAGTTGATCCGTTATGTGCGCAATGGCTATCAGAAAGAGCGCAACAGACTAGAGATTGACAGCAAAAAAATTGTGTCACTACCATATGCACACAAAATTGCGCATAACTTAAAAAACGTAGGTGGCAGATACGGTGTACGAGTAGTTTTTTCAGCGCCTAACAAACTCGGAAAAATATGTGCCGGACTGGATCGTAGAGTGTCAACAAAAGTAAAAGAAAATGGACGTAAGTGCACAGTCAAGCACAAAGAAAAACTTGTCGAGTGCAGGTCTTCTGTAGTCTACTGTTTGCCCATATCGTGTGGGAAAGTATACATCGGCCAAACAGGTCGTTGTGTAAACACGAGACTTTTAGAGCACAAAAGGTCACTGGGGGGAAACATTCATTCCCATATTAAGGGGCACTGCTCACAACATGGGTGCTGGCCGCTTTACAATGATGCCACAGTTTTATCACACCATAAGGATCAACTAACCAGGGAAATAATCGAAGCCTTTCATATTCACAAGAGGGGAGAGGGTTGTATCAGTCAGCCATCTGTCCATCTAAGCCATGGTGAGGTTGCGTTTTTGGAAGTACACTAAAAAGAAGAGAAAAGAAAATGTGTAATAAAAATCGTTGGTAGGGTTGCAACAAATTACGATAGGATTGCACACCATGATAGATAAGTGCAATGCCTTTGACGCCCGAGTATGAGCGGGCAAACGATATATATATATATATATATATATATATATATATATATATATATATATATATATATATATATATATATATATATATATATATATATATATAAAAGCCTCTAATCTTGCCATGATTTGCGTTGACGCCTGAGGGTGCGCAGGTATATAAACTTGAAGTATGTGTTCTGAAATAAAATAGTTGCGAGTGCAGCGAGTGTCGTCTATTCCTACTTGTCTCCACTGTGTCCGTGTTTGTGCGCTGCTTCACCAGCAAGGTACTATGAACACTTACTTTGGTTTCTTGGCGTATCCCCGTCCCATTTTTTTTTCCTTTTCTTACCTCCTTTTTTTTTCAGCCGGCGTGTCAGACGCCATTGACACGCCGGCTAACACCCGTGCATTGACACGTGGCTGACAGACGGGGGGGGGGGGGGGGGGGGGGAGAGGGGTGGCCTTGGTTTTGTGCACAGCATTCCTTTATTCTCAATTCGACATGCTAACACGCCTTCCCTCGTTGCCGAACCCACCCGCCTTACACCCTTTCCCGTTTAGAAGAACCCCACCTATATATACTGTGGCGAGGAAAGCATACGTCGCCTTGAAGAACACAAGTCCACTTGACGAAACGTTGGCTCCTGCTTTAACCTTGTTCTCGTTTTGCTCATCGTCTTAGATTTCCATCTCCCGCATTCCAAGTGTTTTCCCTGGACATCCTTGATTGGTCGCTCGCTTTCACGTGGTGCTATGAAAATCTCAGGTGCAGGGCTCGTTGGCAGTGAAGGGTGAAATTACTGGCAGTGAGCCACGTGATTGATTGTGCCTCACAGGTGGGCGAGAACAAGTGAGCGTCGTTAAAGAGCTACTATCTCTTTCACAAGAACGCAGAAGGGCAAGAAATCACGTAACGAATGGGCATCTGCTGTGGGCGCCTCAAGTGTCCTTCCCTCAGTCACACGTCCTTCGGCCGTTTCAGTGTTGTTGTAGATTCATTATGATGTTAGCCAAAAGCTGCTTCAGGCTAGCTTATTTTTGGTTAAGTTAGCTTAGGTTAAGTCAGTGACGTCGTGTACACTTCCGCTGGTGTGTGCGCAGAAGCGTGCAGGCGTGCTGTCCACGTATGCGCTCAGCAGCTCCTCCTGCTTGTGCCAAGTGCCAGCCGTGACCAGCGTGCTCAACGACATGGCACCGCAGAGTCGCATCGCCGACATCCAGAGCGTCTGCTGGAGGGCGCTCTTCACGGGATGTCTGAGCACCTTGCTCAATACGTGCATTGCAGGTAAGACCCACTCACGCGCAATTGCGTGACGTTGACGACTTCGTTGCATTCCAAATTCCAAGTTTTTGGATGTTCACCTCTCCAATGTACGGTTCATGTGTAAAGGGAACGCTGTTACTCAGCGACTGTCATTTTGCTCCCGCTATAGCTGTAAATGCCAACTGTAGCTGTGTCGATGCTCCGCACACGTGGATAGCGAAGTTCCCCGATATACGCGCCACAGCCACCAGCCAGAATTAATTTGCTGTAAATCCATGCAATTGTACACTTTTCACAGGATTCACACGGGCTCTACGCTCGGCTGTTTGCTCTAACAGTGGGCCCTAGTGTACAGGAAGTAGGACGCAAAGGCCAACAGATGGGCCGAGTAGCACGGAAGTCACTGTTGGTTCAGCTGCTCGCAACAGCAGCAGCAAGAAAAGATGAAGTGCCCGCCTTAGAGTAAATAAACGTACAAATAAAATACAACTATAAGCAATACCGAGAGAACACGAGCAAATAAAGCTAGGAAACCTTGCCTAAAGGAAAAAAGAAAGTAAAAGAATCCATGATATATGCAGAAATTTATAGAACTCGGGTGTTCATGGAGCTAAAGCAAAGCTAATGAGGAATAAGGTCAAAGGCCCACTGACTTTTCTAGAAAAGCCGGTGGGCGATGTTTATTCCTCCGAAGCTTGCATTTTGTCCTGCAATAGGATATTTTTGTCAAAAATACTTTTCGCTTAGTTTACATGCTATCAATATTACAATATTCCCTAGATATCAGACGCTTAATTCGGAAGACGCAACAAATTTGAGAAAACGTACAACCTTCGCACCCCTTACCGATTCATCCTCAGGAGCACGATCACAACTCGTGTAAGCGTCTCACGATCAGAAATACACACTATGATCCGCACCACAATTCCAATGTGACACCCTCTCTTCAGACCTTAGTCCTGCGCAAAATTCACTTATTCTTCGCAAAACAAGGGCCTTAATCCCGCCATGTATCTCCTACCTCCCCCGTAAATTTTATGTGTGGAAGTATCGCCTGCGCCGGGGATTGCAACAGACATTGAACTGTTCAAAAATGGCCTGCTCAAGTATCCAGAGTAGTAAACATTTATAATATGGTGCTGTCACCAAGAACGAGAGCTGCCAGTCTACCAACTATTCAGACAGACAGTTATGGGTGTTATTGGCTCATGGACGATAAGTTCACTAAACCACTATTAGAAATAGTAGCTCATGAGGGCTTCCATACTTTTTGATTTATTTACACATATGTACCTCAGTGTAAACTGTTAAAAAATTCTCTTTTGGAACGACTGCTCTCTGCGATCTATAGAAAAAGTGTTCACTGTGTGTTTTTAGCTACCTTGTAGTGAACGGTATACCTTAGGTAACCCTAGATTAGCGCTGACCATTGCACAAATACCGCGTCCTTCTATTTTTGTTATTGGAATTGCCTGGCTGAGGCGGCCATGTGCTTTGGCACAAACAGTTAGACCATAAGTGGAAAAACCAGCTTAGTAATAGTACAGATTTATCTCTTTTCGTGCAACAACTCCTGGGCTCTTTAAATTTCTCAACAAAAGCCATACTGCGCATTAAACGCACTGCTGAAGCGGTGTAGTAATTCTCGAAGTCATAGTTTTTTTAATGCCCTTAAAAATACCGGTAACAGAGTTATCGGTCTATGAATTAAAATATTTTTCTCTCTATTTTTACAGTACACCTATTTATTAATCGTGATTATGTGATCATTCTGTGTTGCGTGTGTTTTGCTCAAAGAAAATGATTCATTTTTGTTATTTGAACGCAGGCTGCTTGGTCACAGACTGAGGGAGCGAGCGAAGAAGAAACTGTGTCTTGCCAGCAGATCACACAATTGTTGAAGCTGTTATTGCTTGATACGCATTGTCTTTCAAATCGTGGAACACTCTGCTACAAAGCGAGAGACAAACGGTCATCTCGCGTGATTTTCTCGTTGACTGTTCATCTATTTTCATTATTGGGATGCTATTTTGCGAAGGTTTTTATGCAAGGCATCCAAAGAACAAATAATGCCATTTATCATGCACCCCCTTCACACATATGTTTTTCCCCGGAAGTTTGATTTGACGTCTGAGCGCTTTCTTATGTACAGTGGATTCACCGCCAAATATAGTACTATTATCTTGCTTTGGCTCTACAGGCAAGATTTCTTTTGTTTGTATTGTATTGTTCACAACGCTGCAAGGGTGTGTATTTTTTTGCACACGCGTCTGACAAATGTAATGTTTCTAAAGAGGGGGTCTTATTTAGCCGCACATGTAGCCTAATGTCTGTAGTTATCAAACTTGTGTCTCTCACTTCATATGAAGCTTGAAATATGATGCTCGTTTAAGCATATTGTCTCAAGGCCGTTCTCGAGCGGGGTCACGTTGGAGAAGATCCACCTCTTTGATGAATACGTCTTTCTAACATACCACACCATGATTTTACGTATAATGAACGTGCCAATGGTATTGGCCTAGAGATCGCTCACCGAGCGCCATCGGAAGAGATTCCAACCCTGATGACTTACCGATAGAACCACTGAACTGCGCCGCAAGGCTAAGCATTACAGACATTGCAGGACGCACTTCCCCAACACTACACCGTTCCCCTAACCGAGAAGACGCCGTCGCGTGGCGACAGCTACAAATTATTCATTCCCCTGTCTCTCTTACCTTCGACTCCTCAAACCCACACAATATCCTACATATGGTCCTTACCGTGGAGCAGGCCCACAATATAGCACTGCACCTGGGAATGACCACATCCTCCGGCCTAACCACATATTTCTTCTGCCTCCCCATCCTCCTGGGAAACTGCCCCGACCAGCTCAGCCGCACAGCAGCGGCGACGACCTATTAAGCGGACATGCGTAGTGTCGCAAGCTGATGGGGCCTTGAACTGTGAACTACACCCTACGAGAAAGGCGCCCTACATCAATATGAATAAGTATTTTTATCACACTTTTCTCTAAATCACTTAAGTGAGAGAAAAGAGAGAGAAAAAGGCAAGTTTATCATTCTGAACATTGCTCGCGAATGTGAGTTGCGGTTGCAAACGTCAGGGAGGCTATACGTTAAGACCTGAATATTGATAGTTGTTTCTAAAGGGCCTAATTAAAAATATTGGCAGGGAATGTCGTCCCGCACAGATTTAAAGAGACCGCCACCTGTTCTGGCCATTTTGAGCTGACAAGCGCCGTGCATACACTGAGCGCTAACGATCGTGTCAGCTAAGTATTACATTACTATATATACGCACCGCGGAAAGACCTGAAATTTCAAGCCGAGCTCGTTTGCCCTTGTCCTCGCGGGCGCCGCGTTCCCAGCCGGAGAGTCAACGCATACCGCGCAACTGCGCCTACGTACATCGCACTGCTGTGACGTCACTCGTAATGGCATTACTTTGAGAATTATTGAAGGCAACATCTTATTTTGTGTAATTTGTTGCTTCAGTAGACCAGTTGAAGTTGAGACAGACAAAGAACTTTATTTAGGTCCTGAGAAGCGCCGCCCTTAGAGCAGCACCGCCGGCCGCAACCACGTGAGGATGGGGAGGCCTAACCTCACCGCCGCATCGTGGGCTCTCCGCACAGCCCAGAGTTGTGGGAGAAGCTCGGAACTCTTGATGGCAGAGCTTCACTCCTCCTCGGTGACTTGATTGGGCCGCCATAATGAGGGGCACCACCAGAGCATGTGATCCAAGTTGCTAACCCATCCGCACTCCGGGCAGGTAGACTCGAAGGCATCCGGAGCAATAATGCTGAAGAAAGCTAAACTGGAATATGACCTAGTCTGCAACATTGTGAGTATAATTGCCTGAGACCTGGAAAGTTCACCTTGTGGGGGCGTAAAGCCTGCCTGTTCATTTGATAGTGCTTGGTAACTTCGTTAAATGTGAATAAAATACCTTTAAATTTCCCGTACCCATCCTGCAAACCTGCGTCCTCCCCAACGCGGAGGGTTAGAGCATGCACCCGAATGTGAGGAGTAGCACTTATGTTGGTGAGCGAGATGTGCTGGAAACCAAGTAATCGTGTGCGGGGAGTTAATCTTATTCCCTATAATATTAGAGGCTGCAACGGAAATTGAGCCAGAAGCATAGGCCCTAACCGCCCATCTAGAGACTAGATTTGCGATCTCCTATATCGTCCAGGAGCACGAGAACTATGGCCGCCTGCTCGTGCCCTCGAGGGAGTAAAATCTTTCAAAGATGCGGAATTGAGGATCGTACCCTTGTGGCTTATCTCGGCTATGCCAGAATATGCGTAGCGAAAGCTAAGACTTAGCATGGTTAGCTTTGGTTAATCTTGATTGCTGGTTGTCTAGCTATGTTGCGGCGTTGAGCCAGTCGTTCGGCGCGCTGTTCGTCTGTTTCCTGGGCGATTCGTTTCCTCTTCATCTCGTTCCGATGTCGATTCTAGGCCTCCTCCTGCTTATCAGAATTGTCGCCCTCCATACTGCCGCCTCAACTGTGGTTGCGGCGCACACGAGCTCCTTTTCAATCCTCCGACATGTTATCAGGCATGCGAAGCAGCTGGCAAAGTGAGGGGAGGCGAACGCAACGACGAGAAACGCGGTGTGATGTCATGTGCCTTGTCGGAGCACGGCCACGGCGAAATTGCAAGTTGGCGGCCAGTAACGCTTTCGCTTTAATAGATGACAAAGGCAGTACTGGGCGGCATCTACGAAGCAAGGCGAGTGAGGTTTTTTTTTTTAATTTATAAATACTGCGATCGTAAACAAGATCTTAGCAGCGTGGTACACGACTAGGTTTACAAAACAAAATAAACACAAGAATGGGGAACTGCGATAAAAATATTATTCACACAAGCGCAAAAAAAAACAAACGCAGAAACAAGCGCTTGAACGTTATTTGAGCGATTTTTTCAATCATACAGTGAAACAGTGCTATCACTAATAATCTCAGTAAGCGCAAAAAAATGTTTTTTATTAAAGATATGTCTTGAAAAGTGATAATAAGTCCTGTGCTACAGTTTTATCGGCCAGCTTATTCCAATGTACTATAGTTCTAGGAAAAAAGGAATGCTTGAAGCAGTTGACACGTGTTGCAAATGGAGTTACAGCTAGTGACTGTCACTGTCTGGTAGCGTAACCTGTTGTATGGGTGATAATGTGAGATGTGTCGATGTTGTAGTGACCATTTATTAGTTTAAAAATATTTTAAGCGACATGCATGATTTCTATCACTTACAGAAAGCAAGCCACTTCGAGATAAAAGGTTAGTAGTAGAACTACGCCCATATGTATTGTAGATGAATTGAACTGCTTTTTTTTTCTGTAAGCTTTCTAGCTTTCCGATATCGCTTTTAGTGAACGGGTCCCATATAACTGCTGCATATTCTAAAACCGGGCGGACGAGTGTTTTGTATGCCAATAGACGTACTGCTTGTGTGGATGATTTTATTACGCGTCTTAGAAAAAATTCGCTGAGGCTCAGCTTGGTTAAGCCTAGACAGATGCGAAGCATGTTGGTGGCTAAAGTTGGTAAGGCATGGCTGTTCTCGGTTATACTTGGTCTTTGTCGGCTAATCTCGGTAAGGCATGGCTGTTCTCGGTTATACTTGGTCTTTCTCGGCTAATCTCGGTAAGGCATGGTTATTCTCGGTTATACTTGGTCTTTCTCGGCTAATCTCGGTAAGGCATGGTTATGCTCGGTTATACTTGGTGTTCTCGACTAATCTCGGTAAGGCATGGGTAGAACGTTGTCGCCGAGCCGCATACTGAGCACGTTGCTTGGCCAGACGTTCTTCCCGCTCTTCATCAGTCTCTGTAGCCCGCCGCAACCTTCGCTTCTCATTCCAACGAGCAGCTCTGTCTCCAGAAGGCATCTCACCTAGTGAGTGTCTAGCAGAGGCAAGCGCAGCTGCTTATATACCGCCGCGACACCGCGAGCGACGGCGCGAGTTGGAGCCCCGTTTCTCCTCTGTCGTGACGTCACGGTGTCACGTGGTCAGCCTTGAAGGCGACGCCGCGAGCGACGGCGCGAGTTGGAGCCCCGTTTCTCCTCTGTCGTGACGTCACGGTGTCACGTGGTCAGCCTTGAAGGCGACGCCGCGAGCGACGGCGCGAGTTGCAGCCCCGTTTCTCCTCTGTCGTGACGTCACGGTGTCACGTGGTATGGCATGGGGTCACTAAAGGTCATTGAAGGCGACACCGCCGCGCCTGAGGAGCTGGGTTGAGCTCTAGTAATATGCTTCGCATAAAAACAACTTGCGGCGACAGTTTGCTATTACTGTGTCAAGGTGCTTTCACCAGGGAACAGGTTCGTCCCTAACGTGCCTGAGAAGCGCGACGGCCTTGGCCCTGCGCCTGCCAGCTTTGTGTTGTGGATGAACGTTACGAGGGAAACGAGAGGCCTGCATGCTAGCCGTTTGGTCATCACAGAGCTGATGTCACCGCTCCACAACGAATGTGGGGTTCAGACTGAGTACGGCCAATATCTTCCTTCCGGCCTGCGTAGACGATAGCTGAGCTACTTGGACAGATTCCTGTGCATCTATGATCTCTTCCGGGATGTTGTAAACCCCTAGCTGCACGAATCACTCAGTGCTGGCTTTTATGGCAATGCGTAGCACCCTCTTTAAGCTCTTGCGAATCAGCGTATCCAGCTTCTTCTTCGCGTGGCCGTCCCGACAGTGCATGGCCGCCGCGTACGGGACATGGCTCATGAAGGCGTGAAAGAACCTCAGGAGGTTCTATTCTCTGAGACCTCCTCACCTGTTGGAGAGACTGCTGATTAATCTCATCATGTTCTCCGTCCTCATGGTAATTTTCTTGATCGTTCCACCGTTGCAACAGTTCGACTCTATCAGAATGCCGAGAACTCTAAGGACGTCCACCTTGGGAATGGGGTTATCATTACTCGCGCGGAGCTTTATGTTAACTTCCCACAGCGGCATATAGTCCTTGGGTTTGGGCCCCCTTTTGACGGGCCTGTATAGGAGGAGCTCCGGCTTGCTATAAGAGCACTTAAGGCTCGTGTTGGTGAGAAAACCTTCTGTTTTGTCGATAGCTTCCTGAAGCGCAGTTTCGATCTCCCCCTCGCTGCCGCCGGCACACCAGATTGTGTTGTCGTCGGTGTAGCGAGTGCCGTAGATGCATTGGACTCTGGAGAGTAATTTGGGTAGCTTAAACATGGCAATGTTGCGTAAAAGCAGGGAGGTTACGGCAACCTGTGGCGTACCTTTCGGGCTTACCTCTAATGCGTCGAACCTGAGATCGCCAATCTTGAGCGTGGTTTTCCTGCATCGTATAAACGAACTGACAAACTTGTGAAATGTCTTGCCCAGTCCAGAGCTCCGAAATGGAGTCCAGGATGTGCGCATGGGTGATGTTGTCGAAGGCTTTTTCCAAATAGAGCCCTAGAATGGCCCTGGTATCCCTCGTGTTCTTGTTAATAATTTGGTGTTTGAGAAACTTCATCGCGTCCTGCATCGACAGAGACGGGCGGAAACCGGTAATATTTTACAGGAAGAGACTGTTCCGCTCGATGTGCCTTGAGATGTGGTTGTGTATGACATTCTGTGCCAACTTGCCCATGCATGACCTGAGGGAGATGGGTCTGAGGTTAGCCAGCTCCGTGGGCGTCTCGACCCGGCTTGGGGATCAGGACGACCGACGCCATCTTCCAGGACTCTGGGAAGGAGCCGTGCTCCCAGACGCGGTTGATTTCTTCGGTGAGGGATTCGATGCAGCCATCTTCTAGGTTTCGAAGCGCCCTATTGGAGGTGCCAGCGGGGTCTGGGGCCGACCTGCCATTAGGGTTCTCGAGATCTTTCCTGACCTCATTGATGTTGAAAGGCTCGTCGAGCTCCAGGGAGGATTGCCCTTATAGGACGGCTAATCCGCCGAACTCAAAGTAACTATAGGTAAGTACTTGTTTGCCAGCGTGTCCAAGATGGCGTCTTCCATCTCGGAATGCCTGGCCTCGTGGAGTTTTCTGCTAATGACCTGACTGTGATTGGATTTGGAATTGCACTCGTTCAGCAGGTGCTTGAGTAGATTCCACTTGCCGCCGACTCGCAGTTGGCCGTCAACCGAGTAGCACACCTCGTCCCATTGCTGCCGGGTGAGCGATTGACAGCGGTCTGCGAAGGTACGGTTGAGCTCCGCAATCTTCTTGCGGAGCCTGCAGTTGAGCCACTGCCCCTTCCACCTGTCGAGAAGCGCATTTTTGTCCTCCAGAAGAAGTGCGAGGCGGCTGTGCATTCTACCGATCTCTAGGTCCGTTGGGCCCTTCTTTGTCACCAATTTTACGTCTTCTTTGAGTTCTGTCGCCCAGCCATCCAGGTTGATAGACAAGTCCTGGATCAGCGCCCGCTCCTTTCTGATCTTGCGAAATTGATCCCAGTCCGTGATGGTGAATTCACTGAGCTGTTTGCTCTTCACGTTGACGCGAGTGACGAGTATGTTGTAACTTAGCACCGCAGCAGGATAGATGCACTTCTGTTTGGTCTGCTTATTCCCACGTCGTGCAGTCGCGCGCGCAGACAACGAAAGTATGTCATTTTGTACCGTGTTCCAGCTTGTGATCGTGCTCTGTGGACCGCTTGTGCGTGCTTCAGTATTCGCGTAGCACTGACTTGTACCGCTAGTCAGGTGTTCTCGTTCACAGCGCGCAAAATCGGGGGCTGCACGAAAGGAGACAAACCCAACAGCTCGCACGCGACGCCGTCAGCGTAAGTGCTCCGCGCAGCGAAATAGCAAGAAACAAATTACTACCATTCCCCTCTGTGAAGATGGAATGACTGCGAAAGCTGACGACAGTCAAAGCTCTCAAACGAAAAGCAAAGTAATTTCACTGCCGTTCCATCTTCACAAAGTGGAATGGTTGTCAATTTTCGCGTTGCGAGTCTGGCGTCGTTGCTCATTCGGAGGTGCCCGGGCTCGCGATTGTCGTTTTCGTTCAGCATCGCGGGAATGTTTGTCATCGGCGGTCGTTTCACGCCGGCGTCATTTACATTCTAGTTGCTGTTCCCTCCGGCAGTCCTCAAACGCAGGTTGTTCTTCGGGTGTATGAACTATACGTGTCCGCCCCATCGATAACGCAGCTGTTTTTAGCACCGATACCTCTCCTGCTTATATACTGCTGTAACCTTGACGTCACTCTATTGTTTAGGGTGAGCGTTCTAATCTGTTCCGCATTCGTATTTAAAACAGCGCCAAAAAACACGGACAAGGGAGGACACAGGACGAGCGCTGTGTCCTCCCTCGTCCGTGTTTTATGAATGGTCCGTACCAACTAGCTAGCACCCAAACACTTCTGTTCTGCATTTTGACATGCGCGCCACCGCACTGCCCCTGTGTGGGTTTGTTAGAAATCGCTCAGTCCGTTTCCGTTGCCAGACGCCAAAAAAAAAAGAACTACGGAAGGTTAGCCATATACAGCTTTCGCTGTAAATAAATGAAGGCGGCGCCCGTGAACTATGTGTCACACCCACCTCGAGCTCCGGTATGAGAGAACGCAGGGAAGGAATTTCACTTGCGGAGGCTAGACGAGACAAGCGAAGGTAGCGTCTCATTTGCAGTGGCCCTCGCCTCCTGAAATCATGGGTTCCCGGCCTTCAAATATTTTTCGCTTGCGGAGGCTAGGCGAGACAATTGGAGAAAGCGCCTCTCTTGCAATAGCGCTCACCTCCTGAAATCATGGGTTCACGGCCCTAAAATATTTCTATCTCGGATATTATTGCACCAATTTTAAAGTTTTCTTGTGGCACCACGCTCCTTAGAGGGCCCGCAACAACTTCGAGTGTATAACCGAAATTTGCTGCGTGGCCAGGAGAGGTGCCCTTTAACAATATGTGCTTTGGTGAATTTCTCTTCCAGATGAGTGTTCTACTAAAGCAGGAACAAAGCGACTGTCACTTTCTGCGTTGATAGAGTTGATGCTGCTGTAAGAGAAAAAAAACGGAAACAAATGTCTATGGCACAGCAAAGGAGGAGAGTGCCAAATTATATAAAAGGCTCGCGTACTTGCCGAAAAATGATTTGTGCGATTCTGAATGAAGGCGCACTTCTTCGCTATACAGCTCTTTAACGCGTCAGCATTCTTTTGTAGTTCCCGAAATTTACGGGGCTATCCATATGCTTGTTTGTATGTTTTTACCTAGCCGTTTTAGCACCTACCTGGATCTCTGGGTACTCAGTGATCGCACGGGTAGCGCATTGGGCTGCTGTACTGAGGTAACAGGGTTCGAAAGCAACCATAAGACCAACTTGGGTCCCTGAGTATGTCGCAATGTGAACACATGTGCCACTCTTCAACGAACCTCTTTCACGTCGAGATGGGTCACTGTATATGCGGGACTGGGTAAACTGCGATTCGAAGAAACCCTCTGACGCCGACCTTGAGAACTGTGTATGTGGCACTCGGTCTGTACTGGTCTCCAATGAACCTCTTTGATGCCAACTTGGGTGACTGGGTATGTGCCGGTAGGTATATACCGCTCTTCGATGAACGTCACTGGACATGTGCCACTCTACAGTGACGAAAATTCGCCCTTAAATTTCTCCGAAGCTGAATGAAAACACCCACGTCACGATGGTTCCTCAAGGACGGCAACCCGACGCATTGCCAAGCTGCTCCACAAATGTACTAGGTATGCACCGCTTTTCGATGGACGTGTAGCCGTCACCATCGTCTACGGTACCTCTACCGGCTAACCCGACCATGCGTGCCTCTTCACCTGCGTCGTCGCCTTTTCGAAGCTGTTCGCAATCTTTTAAACCCCGGTATTATGGCAACGCAGAAACTCCCCTCTAGCCGCTTTGTCTGGCCTTAACGCTCAAGTCCAGGACTGGTTGCATTTCTGTCTAACATGCCAACGACCGAAGGTCCCCACTGTCATCCTGTCCCTCCGTCAAATACCTCCTTTCCACCTGATGCCCGGTTGGACTAGGTTCGTCTGGACATTGTCCACTTTCTCCCTGCAAAGGTCGTTGCTACCTCCATACGTTCATCGACAGGTATATACGATGGCTGGTAGCTACGAAGATCCCGGACATTGTTGTTGTTGTCCTGAGTGGCCGTGGTACATACCCACAGTGGGGGATTGGCCAAGGATCGGGTGGTTGAATTAGGTGCATAAAAAGAATATTGATAACAAGGGAGTTAACAATTTGAGCGTTGGAGTTTAAAAGTAAACAAGTAAACGTTTTGTGTTTGGAGAAAAAAAGGAAATAATCAGATGAAAACCGGGTGTAAAATAGTAATAATAATAATAATAATAATAATAATAATAACAATAATAATAATAGATAAGAAATAAAAGAAAGCTATGGTTGGGAGTGGCAACGATCAATCTAACATGGAAATCGATTAGTTTCAATGAGAAAATTTTGGATTGCCAAGCAAACATTTCTGTTGCTGAACCCAATAATGGAGGCTCCAAAAGATAGGATCACAGGCACTGATACAGTTAGACCAATCGAGCGAAGCGGGATTTCGAGTAGTCGTTTTCTAATAATAGAAAAACGTCTGCAAGACAACAAGAAATGGTCTATTGTCTCCGCTTCGCCACAGAATGAGCATAATGGTGAGGGGACCAGACCAAACCTGTGGAGGTAGAAGTTCAATGCAGGTATACGGCAGCGCAGCTTCGTGATGGACACTTCAATTTTCCGTGTTCGGCAAAAATCTGTAGTGCAAGGGTGTACGAGATGTCCGTTAACCACAGAGTTAGTAATTGCGGAGCCTGATACTGTCTGTATAATGATACTCCGGCGAAATCTAGCAGCAGTAACATAAGCAGTCAAAGGGCAGCAAGGGAGAATCCGGCCACTTATTGATGCCTTAGCTAGAGAGTCTGCAATTTCATTAATTATTAGTCCTTTATGGACAGACACCGAAATCAAACGCACGCTTTTCAAGTAACAAGGTACCAATGAATGAAATGTCCTCATCACGCGAGAATCACCAGAAGCAGTAAGGAATGAGCACAATGATACCAAATCAGTGACTATCACGGCTGGCGTAATTGATGGTCCTAATTTGCGTAATGCCCGCACCACGGCCATGAATTCGGCTAAAAAGATCGGTATGAAATCTGGCAGCCGAAGACAAAATGTCCAATCGAGAATCGGGGAAAATATTCCTACACCTGACTTTTCTTCACATTTTGAAGCATCTGTCGCAATTACAACGTTTGTTTGAAGGTTTTTCAGGTGGTCTTGTAATATACCGTCTAGAATACGGTGTGGAAGTTTTTTGAATTATTAGGAAAGATGTCATCGAATTGAATATCCGTGGCAAGAGCTCTGTCGGGAATAGGGTAGTACATCGCATATGCGCATGCCCAAAGAGTCAAGTAATTTTCGCACGAATATAATTTGCGGAGTATGTAGTCTCGGTCAGATGACACCGAAAAACAAAGCAGGTTGTGAAATAAAGATTATTTGTGGATGACGCAGTGGTGATTCATAAATCCTTAAGAATGTCTACACCGTCAAAAGCCGGAACCTGCACGAAAGTGGCGGAACACGGCATTCTAGATAAAGAACATAATTTGCAACAAATTTAGGAAGACCTAAACACGGACGTAATGCTTCTCTTTCTAAGAGGATTAGAGGACGGGACATGTAGGCTGGAGCTCCAGAGAAGAGCAAGCAGCCAAATTCTAATACAGGGCGAACGTACATACGATATATCATTAGGAGTGTATCTCTTCTCAATCCTATTCGACGACTGCTCAGCCTACGCAATATGCCAATTGCACAGGTACCTTTCCCAGTCGCATGATCTATGTGTGAATGCCAGTTTAGAGAGGCATTATAAATAATTCCGAGGTATTTAACAGATTCCACCTGTGGTATGTCTTGAAGGTGGTAAGACAATGAAATGTGCACTATGTCACGTATCGGAAAAACGAGAACAGCACATTTGCTGGCATTGAGTGTGAAGTGACTAACATCTAACCACCTCTCCAGATCATAAAGGTACGTTTGCAGTCGTTGGTATAGCGTGTGGATGTCGTTAGCAGATGCAAAAAACGCAGCATCGTCTGCATAAACATAAGTAGTTATTTCTTGATGACAAGGTAGTGTGCTCATGAGTATATTAAAAAGCACCGGGGAAAGAACGGAGCCTTGCGGTACGCCTCTAGTTTGTTTGTGTTTAGAAGAAGAAACGGCACTTTTGTAGCAATAGAATTCTCTTTCACCTAAAAATGACTGAATCCACGCTGCTATATACCCAGGAACACCACAGGAAGGTAACCGATTGATCAATACAGTGTGCTCCACAGTGTCGCATGCTTTACCGATATCGAGCGTCCCTAAGGCAGCGTATTGCTTATGACGTTGAGCGAGTTGTATTCGGCTTTCTAAGTCGACGTGGGCATGCCAGTTGGAGCAGCCGGCCCTGAAACCAATCTGACAGGGACTAAGAATGGAATTATTATTAATAAAATTCATGATACGACGGTGAAGAAGCCTCTCAATGAATTTTACTACGTTTGATGTAAGCGCAATGGGCCTAATGTTGTCCAATACATATCTTCCTTCTTGTTTCTTAAGCATCAATATTAGTTTGGCGAGCTTCCAGTGCAACGGAATCCAAGCATATTTAATTGAATGATTCACCAGGTCTAAAAGAACGTTAGACGATTCCTGTTACAATATTTTTAACATTGCACTTGTGACACCATCAGGGCCAGGGGCTGAATTCGGTAAACATAGTGCAGTCTCATTTAGGTCAGCTAAGGAAATTGGAGTAAAGCAATCCCAATGATCTAATGTAGAATGAATAGCCAGAAGCCTGGCCGTAAATCGCTTTTCTAAGCCTTCAGCAATATCTTCTAGGAAGGCGCTGAGTTCCTGGGGGGTCAAAACAATTGAATCTAATGTGAAGGGTGTTGGTAGCACCTTCCTGGCACAAAGAAATGCCAATAAAGCACGCTTATTTTTTGAATTAGATAGATAATCTTAATGTCTAATATCGTATTTCTCTTTGGCTCGATTAACAGTACGCTTAAACACACCAGCATGAAACTGATAGTTCTTCCAATTTATCGGGCACTGATTATGCAAGCATTTCCAAGCGGCCTTTCTTTCTCTAGAGTCCCGTGTACACTCATTATTCGATCAACGACAAGCGGTTCCTTTAGCCGAAGGGATGACAAATTCAGCTTGCTTCCGGAAATCCTCTAGAATTGAGCAAATGGCTGAAGCGATTTCCTTATCATTGGCATTGGCAAGTTTCAAAACGGCAGAACGCAAGAAAGCCTTAAATTTCGTATGGTCCACAAATGTTCATGCCTGGTATTCTAAAGATGTTACTGGACAATTGATTTCAAATGACACAGAAAGATGATCACTGTTGGTTGCTGAGTCAACCGCTACCCACGACAAAGCCTTGATGGCAGCGCTACAAAATGTCAAATCTAACACTGAACGGAAGTGTCTTCTAGCAAATGTTACTTGTCCTGTGTTCTGACATAAAAGGTGACTATCAATAGTTCACTCCCAAAGTCGCTTACCGCACAAATCTGTTTTTAGCCCTCAAGATACGTGATGTCAATTAAAATCCCCTACAAACAAAATTTCTTTTCTACAGGCAGCCACAGCCCTATCAAGTTGTCGTGTACGTTGCACACCGCTGGTGAAATAAGCATTTATAATTGAAAATTGATGGTATCCTGGGAGACATAAATCTATGGCCAAAATTTCACAGTCGCAGTCCATGATTTGAAAAGAAATTTTTGCCTTGTGACGAATTTTACTGGAAACAAGTATCATTAATCCTTCACCTCGCGAGTCTCTATATAATCGGAAAGCCCGAAAACCTTTTAAATGGAAATTTTTCTCTGGTGAAAGCCACGTTTCTTGAAGAAGTAAGATATCTGGATTGAATTGAATAGATAGGCGAGATAAATCTCTTAAAGCTGAAAATATAGAACGACAGTTCCACTGCAGCACTTTCAACTGTCCAATGGTGGTGAACGCGCAACAGCGGCAACTTCCGCATTTAGAATACTTTCTGTAAGCACAGGAGTTGCTTGACTCTTTTTTGATTTTGGCTTCATAGTTTTTGAAATTGGGGACCCCCTACGTTTGGGAGCTCGAGTGTCAAGTTCCATGTCTGTGACACTAACAGTGTCTGAATAAGAGGGCTCATCCTCGCGTGTTTGGACTAGCGAAGTAGTGTCTGTGGAATGTTCTGCAACTGTGGAAGGCGTCTCTACCTCGTTGCTAGGCATTCGAGGTGTGGCGTTAGATACTGGGCACTGCAATGATGTCTTAGTGGTCTGCATTATTTGCATCATGTGACTGGAAATGATTTGCGCTAAGCAATAAGAGAGACTGGATATCAATTTATCCATAGCTTTAGCCATTGCTTTTTCCACAGTAGAGTCAATTGCTTCTGAAAGATTAAGATCGATGCTTGAAAGCCCTGTCTTTGATAACTGAAATTGCATCTCTTCGGGAGCAGCGACGGCGGTCGATTATTTCAAGAATTTGTATTTCTTGAGCGCGAGCTCAGCAGTTCGAATAGTCTGCTGGGTGTTCTCTCCCACAGAGGCTGCACTTTTGAGAGTGGGTAGAGCACTCACCTGAAGAATGACCATCCCCACATGTGCGGCGACGCAAGCTAGACTTACATCCTCCTGCGCTGTGCCCGAATCTCCAACAATTCTTACGCTCGATTGGACGTGACGCAAGCGGCTCTACACGGAACACAAGAGGCCACACCTTTACTTCAGATGGACATGACGTGCCCACAAATGTTGCAATTACAGATTCTGTCGGAACCCTCTCGTTATTTGCCAGTCGATTGCAACGGTAGATAGCAATGACGCCTGCTGCGGATAGCTAATCCAGGGTTTCAGTAGGACTTAATCGGGAGTCTACGCCCCGTACAAGACCCTTGGTGCACGCAAGGTGAGGCGGAATGGAAGCACTCACCGGGGTAGAAGCGAACGAAGTGCATTTCAAGAGGTCTTCAACAGAGGTCTGGTCGGGTGAACGACACACTATACCTCCCCATCCGAACGCTCGCACATCAGTGATGGTCTGGAAGTGGTTGGACGTGGCCTTAAGTGCCTTCTCGACAGCCTGTGGATTCGGGATCCTGATGGAACCTCCATTGGTAGGCACAAGCGCCACTGGAATGGTGCTGACGCCACTGCGAAAAAATAAATCTATGGGCAATTTATTAGGTGGCATGAATGCTGACCAGGCGGATCGCGCCTGGCCAGGAGAACTGATCGGCATCAGCTCAAGACGGCTGACGCAAGGAATGCCAATCAACCAGGAACTAAAACAAGGTCATTGAGACACCTGAAACCACCCGATACTCAGCCAAAACACCACTGCAGGTCAACGAACGGTCACTCTGTCGAGGCCAGCAGGAACCAGGTAACCAGGCACACTCGTGGAACACCGGTGGAACCAGGCTCCGTGGAACATCCGCGAACAGACCGCTATGGGACGCACGGCACGGCACATCTCGGTGTCTACTGTTGCGGCATCTTTCTTGTCCACAGCAGTTTTGCGTTTAGGTTGCCCATTTTCTATAGGAACAGACCGAGGTTGGCAAGTTCAGGCCAACCTCTTGATGATGACGATAATGATGATGATGTCCCTAAATAATGGCTTGTACTCACCCTGGGCGATTGACCAACAACTCAGCCCCTGAACGTTTACGTAATATATCAAGAAACTACAGTTAATGTGCAATTTCTTAATGGAAACAGACAGAACAATAAATTTTTCTAAACAGTACAATTTATAATATTAATGCTACGATTTAACTCACAAATATCACTAAAGGTCTGGTAAAAGTTGGAATTTAAAATGCTATTCGTTTTGCTGACTGAACGAATCCACAAGCGGCATCATAGGCATCCCTATAACTAAAGCTCAATACTGAGGCACAGAAAGTTAGAACTATCTCTGATATTAAGTTTATTCCTAATTTATCAAACGGAAATTCGCGATGTATTTTTCTTCTTAATATCTACCCGCGACATATTGAAAAATATTGTTCTAAAGTTGCTATTTCTAGGTGGAATTGACATAGAGGAGATATCAGCAGACCAGGCCTGTGTAAATTTATATTTAATGGGGGGACACGGCAGCGGTTATCTAGTGGTCATAACTTCCAATTATCTTGATTGTCTAGCCACCACACTTTCTTCCCCAGAAATTTTAGGTGCTGAAATTTAGTCCGTGGTGTTATCGTTTGAATGATAACTCTATGAATTCAAAATTTTCAATATTTAATCGTTGTTATGTGCGGCGCTATTGGAAGAACGAATTTAATCGATCCAGTCGGGCATGCTCGCGCTATTGAATCAGCCATTTCATTTAAATGTAATCCACACTAAGTTGGAACCCAAAATAATTTTACAAGATTCAGCTGTGGAGGATAATGTTAGCGACGTCTTTAGGGCTGCTGAATTAAATCAAGCTGTAAGCCTAATACAGAGGGAAAAGGAATCTTTTAAATAACTGCACTGGTTGCATTCAAAGCAAGCTTGTGCAGCGCTAGAATTATTGCCAAGAGCTCAGCTTCAAAGACGGGAGTGAATTATGGCAGTCTCAAAGAGAGTGACCAGCCACGCGAAAGCGAACAAATGGCTACGCCCGCCTTATCGTCATTCACGGAAACGTCTGTGTGTAGGTGTGCGAGGTAATCTTGCAACCGGTTTTACAAGAACCTTACTTATTCAAAATTGGGGCTTTGAGGGAAAAATGTAATCAAGTTAAATCTTAACATTGTTACGTAGGAAGACACCGACGAAAAGCTATTTACAAGTATATTTCCAAGGCAATACGCCGCAGTTGGCCAAGAGGCAAAAACCCGCGCTAGCTTCCAATCGTCGTCATCGTCTTCTTACTGCTCGGCTCTTCGTCATTGGAAATACTATCCTGTAGCACTACCCCCGGCGGCAAAAGCGCCGTCCCGGAGCGACTAAAGGCCGGACTCTGAAGCGGTGTAGCAGGTCTTGAGCCTACTGACGTGCACGACATCACTACATGCCAGAGTAGACGACGAGGTTGGGCTCACAGGAGCAATTTTGTACGTCACAGGCGTCACCTGGCGCAGCACGCGGTAGGGCCCTGTGTATCGCGAAAGGAGCTTTTCTGAAAGTCCGACGTGACGAGAGGGCGACCACAGGAGCACGAGTGCACCAGGCAAAAAGTGTACGTCACGGTGGCGGGCGTTGTACTGACGCTGCTGCGTGGTTTGCGAGTCCGTCAGTCGAGTACGGGCAAGCTGGCGTGCATGGTCGGCGAGGGCGATGGCGTCGCGCGCATACTCTGTTGTTGAGATCCCAGCAGGAGGAAGTACCGTGTCAAGGGGCAAGGTCGGTTCGCGACCGTAGAGTAGATAAAATGGAGAAAAGATGGCGGTGTCGTGCCGGGAAGAATTATAAGCAAATGTGACGTAGGGAAGGGCAACGTCCCAGTCGTGGTGGTCCTTCGAAACGTACTTGGACAGCATGTCGGTAAGAGTACGGTTTAACCGCTCTGTCAGGCCATTGGTTTGAGGATGGTATGAGGTAGTCAGCTTGTGTTGAATAGAGCAGGAACGCACAATGTCGGCGATAACTTTCGAGAGGAAGTTACGACCACGGTCAGTAAGCAGCTCTCACGGGGCGCCATGCACTAAGATAATGTCACGCAAGAGAAAGTCCGCGACATCAGTGGCGCAACTGGTAGGGAGAGCCCGCGTGATAGCGTATCGGCTGATGTAATCAGTTGCGACGGCTACCCATTTGTTCCCAGAGGATGACGTGGGAAAGGGACCGAGGAGGTCTAATCCAACACGAAAGAACGGTTCCACAGGGACGGTGATCGGCTGGAGATGACCGGAAAGTAGCACCTGAGGTGTTTTCCGACGCTGGCAGGGATCACAGGCAGCAACATAGCGTCGGACTGAGCGAGCGAGACCAGGCCAATAGAAGCGGCGGCGGACGCAGTCGTACGTGCGGGTTACCCCAAGATGTCCTGCAGTGGGTGCGTCATGCATCTCAAAGAGCACAGTCTGTTGTAGATGTTTTGGCACGACAAGAAGAAGATCAGCAGCATCAGGGAGGAAATCCTTCGGTACAGAATGCCGCCATGGAGGACATATCGGCGAACGGATGTGTCGGTAGGTGTAGAGCGCAGACGCTCGATGAGTACTCGCAGCGATAGGTCTCGGTACTGCTCATCGGCGATGTTAGCGAAAGCAGACACAGAGAAAATGCCGTCGGTGGTACTACTGTCGGCGTCGTCAGGCTCGTCTACCGGGTAGCGAGACAGGCAGTCAGCGTCCTTGTGTAGTCGGCCAGATTTGCAGGTGACAGAGAACGAATATACTTGGAGGCGTAAGGCCCAGCTACCAAGTCTTCCTGTAGGGTCTTTCAATGAGCATAACCAGCAAAGTGCGTGATGGACTGTGACAACGGAAAAGGGCCTGCCATATAAGTATGGGCGGAACTTCGCAACCACTCAAACTAGGGCCAGACACTCACGCTCAGTGATGGAATAGTTGCGCTCCGCGGGCGAGAGGAGCCTGCTGGCGTAAGCGATAACACGGTCGTGGCCACGCTGGCGTTGTGCCAGTATTGCGCCAATTCCGTGACCGCTCGCATCAGTGCGGACTTCGGTAGGCGCAGAAGGATCGAAATGGGCCAGAACGGGAGGCGTTGTGAGAAGGTCGATTAGAAGCGAGAATGCAGAGGCCTCGTTATCGCCCCATTGGAAAGGGGTGTCTTTTTTCAAAAGCTCGGTAGTGGTCGTGCTTTGGCGGCGAAATATTTCACGAAACGACGGAAGTACGAGCAAAGGCCGATGAAGCTGCGCACATCCTCGACACACTTCGGAACAGGGAAGTGCGTGACAGCATGGATCCTGCCTGGGTCCGGTTGCACTCCGTTCGCGTCAACGAGATGTCCAAGAACGGTAATCTGGTGACGGCCGAATTGGCACTTCGATGCGTTGAGTTGCAGACCGGCTCGCCGAAAAACGTCCAGGACTGCTGAGAGGCGCTCGATGTGCGTAGCGAATGTTGGGGAGAATACTATAACGTCGTCCAAGTAGCACAGGCACGTGGACCATTTGAAACCGTGAAGAAGGGAGTCCATCATGCGTTCAAAAGTGGCAGGAGCGTTACATAGACCGAACGGCATCACTTTGAATTTATAAAGACCGTCGGGTGTTACAAAGGCAGTCTTCCCGCGGTCGAGATGGTCCACGGCAATCTTCCAATAGCCGGAGCGAAGGTCAATAGAGGAGAAATAGCGAGCACCGTGGACGCAGTCAAGGGCGTCATCAATCCGTGGTAGGGGATACACGTCCTTTTTGGTAACCCTGTTAAGGTGCCGATAATCCACGCAAAAGCGCCATGAGCCATCCTTCTTTTTACCAGCACAGCAGGTGACGCCCATGGACTACATGACGGTTCAATAATGTTCTTGGCAAGCATTTTGCGAACTTCGGTGTGAATAACTTGACGCTCAGCTGGTGATACTCGATACGGGCGGCGATGAATAGGAGGGTCAACGCCGGTATTAATGCGATGTTTAACAGCTGCTGCTTGGGCCAAAGGACGATCGTTAAAGTCAAAAATATCTTGGTAGGAAATCAGAACGCGGTAGAGCGCACGAGCGTGCTCGGACCGCATGTCGGATGCAATCATTTTCTGTAAGTTGGCGATGGTAGAAGTTGCCGACTGCGATGGTAGAGGAGGATCGGCTGAATTGTCGTCTACTGAAATCGATGCTACAGAGTGATCCTCAAATGAGCAAATTTGGGCCAGAGACATCCCGCGTGGCAGCACTTGTATCGTCAAGCCAAAATTGACCATTGGCAGGCAGACGCAATTCGCCGTAATAGATAAAACTGTATGAGGTACTGTGATCTCGTGTGTAAGGAGGACGTCTTGCATAGGAGCCGCGATGTAGTGACTGTCGGGGACTAGTGGGGATGAAACGAAGTCAACGTAAGTCAGTGCCGAAGGTGGAAAGCGAACGAAGTCGACGGAACTGAGGCGAGTAGGGTGTTGTTCAGCGAGATCCAGAACTGGCAGGTGAGTACTGGCGGAGTAATGGATGAGAGCAGAATGTGCGGAGAGGAAGTCAAAGCCGAGGATGATGTCGTGGTGACAGTGAGCGATGACTGTAAATAGCACGGTAGTGGAGCGATCGGCGAAGGAGAAGCGGGCGGCACACATACCAATTACAGGGGCTGTTCCGCCATCGGCGATACGGACAACAGGCGTCGTGGCAGGCGTGATTATTTTCCTCAGCCGGTTACGAAGGTCAGCGCTCATTACCGACAATTCGCCCCAATGTCTATGAGAGCAGATACAGGAACACCGTCGACTTGCACATCAAGAAGGTTCAGATGAGTGGGCAACGTCAGGAGAGGATTTGGCAGCGTAGGGAGCAATGCAGCGTTTTCCGGCTGAGAGCGGCGTCCGAAGGGATTCGGAAAATAAGAGCGAGGGGGCTGGGGGGAGCGAGATTGTCGTCATTGGGGCGAAGGCGGACGAGAATAGGGGCGGTTCTGCGCAGGAGAATCGGTGGCGGCATTATTTGAGCGGGCAGCATAGCGACGAGAAAGGCCACCTATGGGGCGAGAGTAGGCAGTATATGTAGATTGGTTCGGGGAACTCCAGCGACTGCGACAGTGCCGAGAAATGTGCCCAATTCGATGGCAGCGAAAACAAATTGGCTTGTCGTCTGCAGTGCGCCATTCAGAGGGGTTGCGGAAACGTGGTGGGTAAGAAGGTGCGGGACGGGGCGGAATCGAAGAAGCCGGGTGGGTATCAGGGCGATGGGCCGAGCAGATGGTGTGAATACCCATGTTGGCGAACTCCTGGCGGACAACTGCCTGGATCAGAGAAACAGTGACTGCAGGTGGATTGGAGGGGCTGGAGTCGAAGGCAGCCGGATAGGCGGCCTCGATGTCACGCCGAACAATCCTGGTAACATCGCCAGTGTTGTTGGGATGAGGAGTGTCGGCACAGGAAGATGTCGCTGGGTTGTTGGGCAGACGGGCAAACTGCTGGTCGATACGTCGGCTTTTAGCGAGTTCCAGGCCGCGGCACTCTTTTGTGACTGCATCCACCGTCGCCACGTTGTTAAATACGGGGAAGTTGAAGGCGTCATCGGCAATGCCTTTGAGGATGTGGGAGACCTTGTCGGACTCAGTCATGTGTGCGTCAACTTTGCGGTATAGCTAGAGCCAAGACGTCCTGAATGTACGTGACGCAGGCCTCCGTTGACGTCTGCACACGACCGGAAAGCGCCTTCTGCGCGGCAAGTTGGTGATCGTAGGGGTTGCCGAACAAGTCTCGGAGCTTTTGCTTAAGCGAATCCCAACTGGTGAGCTCTTCTTCGTGCGTCCGATACCAAACTCGAGGTGTGCCACCTAGGTAAAAGACTACGTTGGTGAGGGTGATAGTAGGATCCCACCGGTTATTGCGGCTCACGCGTTCGTACAGGCTGATCCAGTCCTCGACGTCTTCCCCATCTTTTCCCGAGAATACGCCAGGATCACGGGGAGCGGGAAGAGTGATGTAGGTCGTCGAAGTGGACGCAGGTGTCGGAGCCGGCGGAGTCGAGTTGTCGTCGCCGGGAGCCATGAAGGAACGCTCGACGTACCGTCCACTGCGAAGCTCCGTGACGAGGTACAGGGAACGCCACCTCCACCAGATATGTTACGTAGGAAGACACCGACGAAAAGCTATTTACGAGTATATCTACAAGGCAATACGCCGCAGTTGGCCAAGAGGCAACAGCCCGCGCTAGCTTCCAATCGTCGTCGTCGTCTTCTTACTGCTCGGCTCTTCGTCATTGGAAATACTATCCTGTAGCAATATTCTGATTTGAGTCATATGTAGAATTACGTCTCGAATGTTCACATTTAGGCTATTTAATTGCTTTTGTGCAAGAACAATCTGTGGAGTGGGAAAACGTGTCCAATGAGCAATCAGGAGTTTGGATCATTGATGAAGGCATATTCAGATCATCTAAGTGAGAAGTTGTGAAATCTTAGAAATGGTTGTATCGTTAAGGTGCGGTATGCACAGGGCCATATTGGCAGGCACAATCCTGATAAAGAACATTATTTGTCACGTACCTAGGGAGTCCCAGACACCGGCGCAGGCCTTCACGTTCCAAAAGAACCAGAGGCTTTGTTTTAAAAGCAAGGCTGCTTGAGAACAATGCACACCCGAATTCTAGCTGGGCGCATGTACATTTTGTATATCATTATCGGAGCTAGCTAGTCCTTACGTTGTTCATTCATTCATTCATTAATTCATTCATTCATTCTTTATTTACAACATATTTTACAAAATACGAAAGCATTACTGGACCTATAGCCATTGGCTAGTCCCGGGTCCATAGTGAACTTAGGATATAAAACGCAGCACGCGAGCACACAAAAGCAGCAGACATAAAACATAATAGTAATATTAACATAGATAACTCAGACACGAAGGTAAATATAACTCAGTGTTCTTTTATCCTTAACGCGCGCGAGCAACAGAAGAGACATAATACTTAACAATGACATTGACATGCACAACTTGAGCAATTGACATGTACAACTTAGACAGGAATGTAAATATAAAGAAGTGTCCTTTTATCGACAGTATTTTTCAAAAAAGTGTTTTCTCACAGTAGACCTAAAGTTACGGGCTTCTTTTATATGTATTGGCAGAGAATTCCAAATAAGTAAGCCGTTAAATTCCACGAGCCTTTTCCCGTACAGATTATGACATGGGGGCAAATTAAAACACCGATTACTTGCAGCTCTTGTATTTCGTAACGGGATTTTAAACAAGGTAATTGGAAGTGGATTATTGTTTTCGGTAATGCTATGAATTACCTCAGCAATTTTCAATTCATACAATGCATGGACAGGCAACACATGCAATGAGCCGTACAAGTACGTACTGGATTGTGTACACCTAGAAGAGGTGATAATTCTTAATGCGCGTTTTTGCAGGCGGAATACAGGTTCATAGTAAGTTATAAAAGTGTTTACCCATTAGTCAATACAATATGATAAGTGACTCTGAATGAAGGAGAAGTACAGAATACGTAGGACAGGATATCCGAAACATTCACGACCCTTAAGAAGAATATAACATCCGTAAGCAAGTTTGGAACAAAGGTGTTTAATGTTAGTTTTCCAGTGCATGTCTGAATCAAAGAGAGTGCCTAAATATTTGTAGGAGACAACTTGTTGTAGTTTTGTGCCTCATAATGATATGTCCAGTATTTCAGTATTGAACTTTTTCTTCCTGGAATGAAAAACTGTATACTTAGTCTTACTAAGATTAAGGGTCAGTTCATTGGACGTAAACCACTTAAAAACATTATCTAACTCTGCATTTATTTTATCCTGAATATATCGAGCAGACTGTCTCCTGTGAATAGAAGAGCGGCGTCGTCAGCATACATGAAAGCCTGTGAATGCCTAAGCGTTACTGGGAAATCATTTATGTAAAGTGAGAAAAGCATGGGCCGAAAAACGGAACCCTGTGGCACACCAGTTAGTACAGTTTGTAAGGTAGACGTATAATTTTTAAGTGTTACTTGCTGCTTGCGGTTACTGAGGTAGCGTCGAAGCAGATTCAGGATTTTGCACCTAAACCCTAGATTGTTAATGTCGTTCAGTAATTCCTGATGGTCAACTGTATCGAAGGCCTTCTTTATGTCGAGATAGACAACGACTGCAATTTTATTATGCTGGAGAGCCGTAATAAGTGGGTGCGTCAGGGTGAAAACAGCGGAAGAAGTGGATTTCTGAGGCCTGAAGCAGTGTTGGTGGGGGCTCAGTATATTGTATTTAGATATGAATTTGTTTGTGTGCAAAGAGAGTATCTTTTCAAACACTGTGTTGATAACGCTATTAATTGAAATCGGCCGATAACTTTATGAATTAGAGAGATCTCCGTCCTTATAATTCGGAATTACTTTTGCTATTTGTAATTCTGAAGGGCATATTTCGAAATCAAGGGACTGATTAAATAGGTGAAGGAGGGGACCCGCTAATATGTGAATGTTGTCCTTAATTAGCTTAACAGGTATTTGGTCAAGCCCAGCTGCCTTAGTTCTTAGTCCTTTAACAACTGCTATAATTTCATCCACTGTGATATGCTCAATTACCATAGTATCCACCACTGTATTTTCGGTATTGAGCAACCATATTTTCGGTTGCTAAATTTGTGCAGTAAACCTTAAGCAGATTGTGCCATAGATGATAAATTTTCTATGTGTGGGCTCCAGCTAAGTTTTCCATCATAAATTATTCCCAAATATTTAAGAGACTAAAGCTGGCGTATGGGTTCTTCTTTATGACATATTCAGATTGCAATCGGATCCGTAGTGAAAAGGCCAAGGATTCCGCTTTTGCGAACATTTAATTACTTGTAAATTTTATGAATTTATACCTCAAGCATAATCATGTATCTTTGCAATTTTTTATATGGAGAGTAAATAAAACGGCATCTCTCGAATCTGCATGATTGGCACAAAATATACTTGCTAAGCAACACTAATACTAGCAAAATAGTAAACAATCAAAAATGAGTCAGCAACTACTCAAACCTTGTCCACAACCACAACAGCCGGGTGGAACGCCTGCATTCAGCGAACTCTCGAACCTACCGCCAGCCTCTTCGTCTTAATGGTGCTACGAGACTACGTACGATAGCCTCTCATCCACAATCTATTAAACTCGCTCATCGTTTTACCATCACCTGAAAATTACGCTCACGGGTGAACAGCCCACTTCAGAATGGGTTCAGAACATTACCCTGGCCTCCTTGGCTTGCGCAAGGCGTTGAAAGCTGTCTTAAGCTACTAAAATGCCGTGCTTGTTTTGGACACGGTATTCCTGCGACTTGGAAGTTACAGCTGCGCTGCCCTCCATTACAGATTGCGTTGCGTGTTTGTGTACCATGCTCCAATCCGTCCATCCAATTCCAATTTGAGTACCTGTACCTCGAGTGCCCTACGTTCCTTGGAACCTTCGGGCGGCAACACGTCTTTGAGCGACAGTCTGCCCATCGTAAGCACCTTCTACTCCATTACCTGATTCCTTACCGAGTGCTAGAACACCCCAGCAACACGTTTGTAATTTCCATTGATGGACAACCAGACGCCATTTCGCTTGAACGACCCGTCAGTACAAGCAAGCGATCCTTGCCCTAACTACAACCCCGTCCACTCGACCTACTACCTTGTACAAGGGGCGCACGCCCCAGCACGACCAATTGTTGCACACGACGCTTCTCGTGGGCTCCCTCGGCTGTCGATACTGCCTCCTCTCTGGGTACGGAAGTCACAGTAGTGACTGCACCTCAGGCAAGGAAGCGCCATCGACGCAGCAGCAGAGACGCGCAGACTCGCGCTGCATACCCTTGCGCTTTAGTTCGGCGGCGCTCCAGGCACCAGCTGACACAGTTATAAATAATGTACTTTTACTTTTGCCTGACTTCTACAGGCTCCCCTCCATGCGAGGCCCTACAAACAGCTTTCACGCGAATGCTTTAGCGAGCTGCGCGATTTATCCACAAGTATTTGCCGCTCTTCAGTGAAGGTCTCACCAACTTAGGGTCACTGAGTATGTGCCACTGAGTGTGTGGCCAAGGAAGGAAACAATTCTCGGAGGTCACGCGCGGACTTCTCAGCAGAACCACTAGATGACACAGCGTGTCCATAAAAAAAGTGTCAGAGAGGAGTCGTGTAGCGGTACGACGCATTTATCAGCGTTCGCACGCACCGGCGCGCCATGCATTGCGGAGATCATTTGCCGTTGCTTCGTGGTAGCAGCTCTAGATGACACTGAGTGTGCTTAGGGAAGCAAAAGTAAGGAGTACCGCTGTAGTACATGCCTCATACATAACTCGTTTTGATGGTGCCAATACGTTGTGTCATTATAATAATTGTGCTAGCGCATTACTGTCGACAGTCATCGTCAGATCGGTTCTGCCGCAATTTTTGAACGATGAAGTGTACTTCCTCTTAGTACTTGCACGCAAATATGCGCCGCGTGGGCATTGCTGCAGTCTTGCCTTTCCCGTCGCGGGCGTTTGCATTTTTTATTTCAATGTTTGATTGTCTTCCGTATGAAAGAGTTCTGCAACTGCATTATAGAAAGCATTACTTTTGATAGAGCTTTCATGCATAATCAGGAGTTTCGTACGCAATAATTTTTTTTTCTGCACGAATCTCGTCGGTCTTGTGGAAACTGTAAAAAACTTCATGGGCAGTAATGTTCTTCTAGAATGCGCCTATCTGTATTCCATTACAATGCACCCACGGGCTCCCGATTTCAGTACAATACGGAGCGTGAAATTCGGTCAGGGTCGCTATAAGGTAAAACTATTTCAAACAGTTTCTAGTTCAGCAATCAGCCCTCCACGATTGGTCATACTTTACTTGAACCTCAGCCACTTTGCCTCTCTGCCACAGGAGATCACAAAAGCCGCCAAAACTTGACGTCTGTTTAAAGGGATAGGTATAATTGCCCAAGAAAAAAGAAATAAATATTTGTCATTCTACGTGTTTTTTTTTCGCTATTAGCCCAGCGATATAGGTCACAATTATCTCGCCCTTAACTTACTTCGCCTTTCTGTTACGCGACATCGAAAAAAAAAGAAAACTAGAAAACTCACCACGTCAATGTGACCATGTGTATGCGTGAAAGATGCATTAATATGCGAATCAAAACTGATTTTTTTTTGGAATAGGCGGAGAGTGCCCAGTTTCGAAAAGATAAAAGATGGCTGACCGCCGATCGCTTTGTCACTAGTTACTTGGAGTTGCCGGCGAGAAAAATATTATTTGGTAATATAAAGTAACAGTTTCGACTGAAAGGCGATGCATCGATTGCGATAGCAAATTAGCAGACCGCCATACGAAGTAAGGATTGTGCTTTTATTGGCCGTATCAACGTGTAAAGATTCGCTTGCCAGCGAAATGAACAAGCATGGTGTGGGCGCGCATAGCAAACACGGACACATCACACTCGATGATCGAGGACACTCGCTGTCAAAACGCTGGAATTAAGAAGCACGACGGCAGCAGCGAGAGAAGTGACATTCGTGCTGTGTATCGCTCCTACGCAAAATGAGCACCGAGAACACACATCCCGCACAAAACTACGAGCCGTCGACGCACCTAGACTGAGCCCCCAACGCAGATCGCTGTCAAGATACGGCCGAGCGACCGCGCCCAACCGCCACATACGCAGTTCCAACCGAAGTAGAACGCCGCCACCCCCTCTCTTCCCTCACCCGGTAACTCGCAGTCTAGTACCCCACGCGCGACGGAAGTCGGCGCGCTTCCTCGTCGCTTTCCTCTGCTTCGCGCGGACGAGATGGAGCCGCGATCGTAGGCTCCTCTCACACTATTTCACTCGCACATACAGCGTAGTGTGCGCGGCGACGTGCTATCGCCCTTGTACTCACTAAGGAATGTCACGGCGACGGCGTCGACAGAATTACGCCTGGAGTCTCGGTATAGTTGCTATCCCAATAAATTTTTTTGAGTAGTATTATAAGTTTGCTAATATCGCTCTGCGAAGTTATTCTCAGTGAGTAGCCCATTTAGTGGCATTTTTAAGCTTCTGTCGACGCCGCCAGAGTTCCTCAGCTGTTTCGAATCCCACTTTACGCCGTTTTTGTATAGCACTGGCAAGATCCAGCTGTGTGTCATGTATATCGTTCATGATAAAAGCAGACAAAATTCCACTCTCTCCTTTTCTCGTTCCACTACACTGTTCTCCTAGCTCAATGCACAGCTGTTTCCTGCCTGGCGCCGAGTAGCTGTGCGTATGAAATGTGCCATTCATTCCAGAAGAGCGATTCCGCGCAGCTTGCAGGCACTTTGCGTTGTGCGACATGGTCTAGTCGATGTAGAATGGCGCCGAAACGTTTCGATATAAACAGCCAGCCCGCTACGGATTACTATGGTTCCTTCGTAGCGCAGACTGTGAAAGTCATTCACCAATGGAAAAAGCGTAACTGGAAATGTCCACGCGAGCTCGGGCTTCAATGCGGGCTCAAGCAAACTGTGGTGGGGAGTGGTACATCTCAGCAGACAGTGCGCACGCGATCGCATGTGGCTGATCAGCGTTGCTGGCTCCGGTCTACGTCGGCGCTGGCTATTGTGATTGTGCTCGTAGCGTTGGGCGTCATGTGGCCTTCAAGGCGCAAGCAGCCGCACATCATTTTCATACTCGCCGATGACCTGGTGAGGTTTATCTTCCGTGGCTGTGAAATGTCGTATGGCTCTGTTCTGTACGGTAGGACGACACTTAGGCGATGAATTTATCTATATAGTGCTTTAAAAAATGTAGTTTCACGAAGCCCCTTACAGGATATCAACAATGGCTGAGTAGGGTGGGCATAAAATACTTGTACCTTTAATGACAACTGCAAGTATGCTATACAAATAAGTATGTACAACTGTACAACTATACAACTGTAAGTGTGCCGTAGCAAATATTATAACGTATGCATCAGCAGGTGTGGAATCGTGTAGACAATCCGATGATTATGCACAAATGAGTAGTGGGCGTCAGGCATACACGTATGTGTACCAGGCAGTACCTGCCTTATTGCGTATACTTTCATCATTTATGTTTGCACTCAGGTATTACAATTCCGAGTAATTTCCAAGTTTTGTTGTTATTGCCGTTGACACTTGCCAGGGCTGGAACGATGTCAGTTACCACGGAAGCCACCAGATTCGAACTCCCAACATCGACGCTCTTGCCTGGAACGGCGTTCGTTTTGACCGCCTCTACTACCAGCCTCTTTGTTCGCCTTCTCGTGCGGCTCTCATGACCGGGCGCTACCCGATACACACAGGTAAATAAATATCAACATAAAATTCAAATGAGCATTACATAGATGGCGGAAAAACAATGCAACTACCACATTAAATTTATTGTATATTTTTCCCTCCACATATGGAAATTCAGCGATGACACAAGCAGCGATATATAGAGCACCATCTGTAGCCAGTTGCTTAACGGAACTGAGACAGTGTGAATAATAATAATAATAATAATAATAATAATAATAATAATAATAATAATAATAATAATAATAATAATAACACAATCAATGAAATATTTATTATAGTCTCCAGGAACAGCTAAGCCTTCGTATTGGTGCACTTAAAAGCAATGCGCAAGGCAAAATGTGCAGTGAAGACGAATGTGGTCGACAAAACAATTTGAGATAGTAAAGCAAATCTGGAAAGAGAAAACGAGGAAGCGGGCGTAAAAGGGAGTTAACCATAAAACATGATTATCTACATATATACAAAACACAGTAAATTAACGCTGAAATACGCCAATACAGGTATAACAATCACTACATGTGTTTGGGGTAAAGTCATAAAACAGTGTGTAGTGGAACAAGGCCGCGCAGGAAACACTGATCGCTGCGTGGTGTACTTTGTCACTATGCACACACGATCAAGAAGCGTTGGACACTGTATAACGCCATTGACCACCTTATATGGGGTGTCCCACGTAACTTGTGGCGAGCCTTAAAACATGCAAATGCACCGTAAGTGGGCAGACCAAAGACAATGGTGTTTGCCGTCGTTTGAAGATACTCGAGTGATTTTCGCATACTGGCTAATCACACAGTGAGCTATAATGAATTAATCAACTTCCTAAATATTGTAATTAGATTAAAAGTCTCAATGAGAATATTGTACTAAAGCTCGAACAACTGCCGATGCAGCTTTTTGTCGCTCAATACGAGCTACATAAGAGTGTTTTTCCAAGCATGAAGGATGCCTACGAATACATGCAAAGTGCATCGAGCGGCCAGTCGCGCGCCAATTTTGCGTGTATTCGCGGGCTTATCTCCTGCTTGGAAAAACATTTTTACGCAACACGTATTAAGCAACAGAAAGCTGTATCGAGAGCTTTTGATGTTGCTCTACAATTTTGTCATTGACACTTGCTTAAGTTGATTAAATACGTACGACTGATTTCGTAATTACGCTGAATTTCAAACAATAATGTGACTGTCTCCAGGCGACGGCAAACAAATATTCCGGCTTCTTGGCATCTGGATAAGTTTAAATTTTGCTCAAACTACGTGCAAATTTTGCTGAAACCCGGTATAGGAACCACAAGGTCGGATTCATTACGTCTTGATTTTAGTGCTATGAGTGGAAGTATAATTGAGAGAGCTTAACTAGGGGTCCCCAGAACGAAAAAAGTGGTGCTTGAAAATAGATATCAATCTATATTGGACGTGTTCAGTGTGCTCAGAATTAGATTTCTACGTTCGGCCCCAAACTACTGAGGCGCACTCTAGTTGCGCAAGACTCACATCAGAATACAATTTCAGAAAGGCAACCGGTCAGTGGGAGTCACTGGATATATGAGAAACAATACGAAGTGCACGTTGTTTTGCATATTTAGTGCGTGGAGTAAAACTTGATGTTTTGTCACTCAGATTATGTTTTGAATTCAGCGTAAAATATAATTAGTCCTAACTATTTGATCAACTTCTCAAGTATTACAATAAAAGGAAAAGTGTCAATAAGAAAATTGTAGACCAACATGAAAAACTCTCGATACAGCTGCCGTTTACTGAATGTGTGTTGCATAAAAATGTTGGGAACGTGAATGTTGCTCTTTGTGTTTGTTAGGTTTTGGTTACGATTGGAGGACAGAGCTTCAGAGGCGAGTTCAATGTATTAGTCCGCGAAACTCATCATCTTATTTCAGGTATAGACCTCCTTTCATTTCATAGACGCTGGGCAATGGCGCTTCGCGAGGGGTGTACGAAAATTGCACATGGTAATGCAAAGGAAGAATAGCAGCCTTCATTGTATGCAGAAGTTCTCATAACTTCCCACTTGGATGGCATATATGCACGGACGTTTGCCTTACCGTCATCACCACGAGAATGTCTGGGAGGAGCACCGCGTTATGAACGTGGCCAGCCGTTTACACCTCACTGGCGTGGTTTGGCATACCTAACCACGTGAGCCTGAATGTATCTCATTGGGTTTGTTCGGTTTTGGTTAAGATTGGAGGAAAGAGCTTCAGAATCGAGTTCACTTTATTAGCTCGCGCAACTCATCGGGTTATTTGAGGTACAGACCTCCTCTATGAATGCGGAGCAACGCTTGTCTGCGGGACTAGAGATATTCTACTACGAAGCATGTTGCCAGCCGCCATACTCGATGATTTTCAGGCGCATCAAACCTTCGTCATTTCTTTGACTCAAGATATGTTTCTTCCTGGCCTGACAGCAAAGTTTCTTCCCGTGGGTTCTTCACACGTCCGGACAGAATCCTGCAGAGGCTTTGTCGAGCCAGGCTATAACAATACAACTAAACACAATAGGGTAGTCTCTCGTTCCGTTGGTGAAGCGGTCGATGAACGTGCTTTCTTGTGGGCAGTCAACGCTCTTATGCACTCGGCAGCTGTGTTAGCGGGACCTAAACTAAAAACATTTAAGGACCAAGACAAAACTGATGTAACAACGGTTCGAGCGTCTTCCGGTAACTTGTTTGTCTAATGATATAGCTGCTTCGCATGGACACTACCTACGTGTGGACCGCTCAGTTGGAGTCTCCTTTCGAGGAGCTGATGTTTCTTATCTTCTTTGGGTCACTTATGCGCCAGTTTAATCCGAAGTCTTTCACGAAATGGCATACTGATTCAAGTGTTCTGAGCGTTGGTGCAATTGTTGGTCCAATTCACGACGGACACCAACACGCTGCGAATGCCTGATGAAGGCAGACAGCATAGTCACTGAACTTGCATGTCTCGCTATTGTTTTCGCAGTCAACACATAGATATCACTTTTATACGGCTGCCATTTGAACATTATTGCCAACCATTATTCTCTCTGGTGGCTTTTTGAACAGCGAAATGCCTCTGGCCCGTTGTCTTGGTAGGACTTGCGACTTCAATAATACTTCGTTGCTTACGACAGCGGCCGGTGCCCCGTAGATGCCGACTGTTTACCTCATGTTCCCTCTCAAAGTGCATTGAAGAAAAGCAGGATACAAGAGGCGTGGCGCTCCGGTGCTTGCGAACGCTTAGAATTGGCCACTCGCTTGTCGCATACTTAGTGCCACTTACTGAATGATCCAAATTGGAGAGATATTGATTTATGGACGCTTCTTGCAGATGATGGAGAAGTTGTGTATGTCGGCGGCCACCGAGTTTCCCCTCGGCAATTCGCTGTTTCAGGCGCCTATGTTCTTACAGTTTGGTACGCTTGAGGACAACTGCCTTGAGAGTGTCGTACTCGTTTGTCGCAGATGAATTGTTGAGAACGTCGTACACTTCCAGCGCGACGTCGCTGGGGAGCGAAAAGTGAACGTAGGCAAGGCGAGCATGTTGAGGTGGCACGGTGTAGGCGGTACAGTTCTTCAGCTTGAGCGAACTTGACTTCGGGATGTTGTGCCCAGAAAGGAGAAAGACGGGCAAAGGCCGCTTGAAGAGCCGATGGAAACAATGCGATGGACGCCGTTTCTTCGCTTGGAGCGTTGTGTTCGGCCATCCCAGATTACCACTGCAGAGTGGATGCTTCTAGAACAAAAACACTTGCCAGAATAAAAGACAGTCTGCCTTATTGCTTGTTGCTGTTCCTTAATGACGTGGCGCAACGCTCTCTAGGGTATCTGGCATAAATTGGGCTGTGCATTGTTTAAATAATAATAATAATTCTACTTATCAGAATAATATTATTGTAAACGTAACCTCTAATTGGAACTTGTGTGGATTAAGGTTTATGGGGTACAGATATAAGCTCTATTTTATGTGCTTAAGAAGAAGCTTCAGCTCGGGCCCAACTGCGACGCGGCCTATTCAAATACATGTAAAAACGCAAAAACGTTTTTCTGAGATAACCCCTGGATCGATTTCAATGAAATTTGTTGCATTTGAGAGAGAAAGTTAAATTCTAGTGACTGTTTGTAGCGGAATTTTGATTTAGGGCGTGAATTTCGTTCGAAATATTTTCAAAAATTCAGAAGTTTGAAAGAAAATAGAAGCACGAAGTTTACAAATTCATAGCTCTGAATAAAGAACAGATATCGTGGTTCTGTCACTGCATACATTAGATCATTCAAAGCGGACAAATTTGATATGTCATTTAGCATCTTACGTGAATTTGTTGCGTTGTTTACGAGGGTTATGCAAAAGTTGTAATTACATATTAAGAAATTTTTTGAGATTCATGTCTAGATGTCAAATTTCTCTGCTTTAGATGTGCTATCAGATAAATTCACAGAATTGCGATATAATTTTTTCATGCTCCGTTACGGAGTTGTAAATTTGATAGTTCCGGTTTCTGAAAATTTGCGATTTTTGCCAATTTTTAGTAAAAGATTGACAACCTAAATCGAAAATTCAAAACAAAAAGTCACTAAATTTTTAGTTTTTTTTCTTTTAAATGCAACGAACCCCGTCAAATTTGGTACAGTGGTTGCTGAGAAAAACGAATTCTCCTTTTACATGTATTTAGGTAGGAGCATCCGAGCTAAAGCTTCCTCTTAACACACAATACAAATTTGAGTTACAAAAAATAATTCGGCAGAGACTGCCTACATGTGGAAATGCGGAAGCTTCTTAGTCCTTTTGGGGGAAAGATTTTTAAGCTCAAAGCTTTACTGGCCGCGAACTAGCGATTTCGTCGTGGCCCTGCTCCGACGAGTCACATGACGTCACACCGTGTTCCTCGTCACACCGAGTTCCTCGTCGCTGCGTTCGCCTCCGCTTGCTTTGCCAGCTGCGTCGCATGCCTGATAACATGTCGGAGAATTGAAAAGGAGAGCTCGCGTGCGCTGCAACCACAATTAAGACGGCGGTATGGACGGCGACAATTCTGATAAGCAGGAGGAGGCCTGGAATCGACATCGGAACAACATGAAGAAGAAAATAATCGCCCAGGAAACAGACGAACAGCGCGCCGAAACGACTGGCTAAACGCTGCAGCATAGCTAGGCAACCAGACTAACCTGTACTTGCAATCAAGATTAACCAAGGCTAACCATGCTATGCTTTAGCTTTCGCTACGCATATCCTGGCATAGCCGAGCTAAGCCACTGCCAATTTTTTTCTATGTGTTCTTTGTCTGTGCAAGCCCTCGCCTGTGTCTTAACTGTGTCTCGGTACAGCCAAATGAAAAAAGCGGCAAGCATCTCAGCGCGCTCGCTTGCCCGCGGGAGTCAAGGAATGACTTAGCGGCGTTCAAAAGGACATTAAGGCGCCCCGCATTCAGCTTTCTTAAGAGATTTTTCTGGCGTCGCTTCTCCCGGCGGGCGTTATCGCATGGACGCGGCCAGAGAGAGCGTGCAGCCACACGAGGGGCACGTGGACCAGCGCTGGTTCGTCTGCGCTCATCGAGCCGCTTCCGGCAGCGGCGGCGAGATCTGTCTCTTGAGCGCGCCACCCTCAGCGTCGACGCCGAGCGATGCTGGGTGGCGAAACGCTAGAATACGCCGGGAAAAAGCTGAATGTTGGGCGGCCTTGTCCACCTGAACGACTGACGGACTGAAAAACTTAATTGTTCGAAGTATTTACTGGGACCATGTGGAGCAGTCCTTAAGGGGCCGTTCCTTATAAAGACTAGGTGCGCACTTCATTCAGAAGCCCATTGGCTGTCGCCACGGCTCGGGTACGGCCAATCCAGGCCCTTCTGGCTTGCCAGGTCGGAGCCGCCGAGTAGGGCCGCCTCGCAGTCCTCCCGGGTAGGATTGGGTATAGGGGGAAGGTGAGGGGCTGATATGCATGCCCACACCATGTGGAAAATTTCCGAAGATTTTTCCTCACAGTGCGGGCACTTCCCTGTGCACGCAGGGTCGAAATGTTTTTGGACTGCCGGGCACAACAGTGTTTTAGTATAGAGGCGAAAGAGTAAACGCTCCTCCGCCTTCGTGAGGCGCTTACACGGCTTAGGAAAGATTGCATGGCCGTATTGGTAGTGTTGGGTGATTTCCTTGAAAGCAAATGCCGGATTGGGGTCGGAGTCCGCAGCGACGAGAGGTGAGGGCGATGCCCGGAGAGTGAGCGCGCGGGCAGCGGCGTCAGCCGCTCGCTGCCCTCGAGACCCTCGTGCGCGGGAGTCCATACTATTGTGCGAGGCGCGTGAACCCCGAAATAATTGCTGCCTTGAAGTAAGCGGTACGCAAAATAGGCAATAAAGCCCCTTTCGATGTTTCTGCAGGCCCCTCGCGAGTCGTTAATAATGACCCGCGAGTCCTGATCTGCGGCGGCGAGCGCGATGGCCACCTCTTCCGCATGTGTTATGTCTTGTGCTTTAAACGTAAGGCCGTTCACCGCGGTGTTTGGTGGACGACTGCGGCCGTATACCAACCCCCGTGGTGTGGGTCGGAGGCGTCCACGTAGAATACTCCGTGCTTGTTCCCATAGTGACGTGCCAATTGTTACGTTTCGCCTACGACGCGCGGTATAGCCGGCGCGGATGCAACGGACGCCGGGGCTTCGTTCAAAGCGGCAGACATTTTGGCCCGTTCGGCGCCGCCGCTACGCCTCCCCGCCAAGCGCGTCCAGGCATGTTCCAATGCCACGTGTCTTCGTGTGCGTGTGTGTGTGTGTGTGCATGTTGGTGCCCACGCTTGTCGAAGCGCGGCAGCCGGGGAGAGGAGCTCCCCCAACTGTGAAGCGAGGAGGTCTGAGCGGCGCCGGCCCGGCGGATGCGCCACCTACTCATCCCAACGTTCCCGAGCGGCGCCGGCCCGGCGGATGCGCCACCTACTCATCCCAACGTGCCCGAGCGGCGAAGTCACGTGCGCGTCTATAGAGGCGTTCCTTCTTGCCCTCAACTGCGAGAGTATAAAAGCAGCTGCCCCTGGACGCCAAGGGGGAGGCTCCGATTTCTTCTGTTGAGTAACGTGCACTCCCGTCTCTCTACTTGGGTCGACCTGACCGCCCGCTCTTATGCTATGCTTGAATAAACAAGTTGTTCTGTTACCAGTCGACTCATGCTTTGCCGGGACCTTCGGATGCTTCCAGTTGTGCCCCAGGCCGCCAGGCCAACGCTACCCTTGGGGCTTGCGACCCAGGTGCAACAACGGGCGTCAGCGCTGAGGTTCCAACAACTGTCTGCCAGCGGTGAGATCGCGACAACGGAGGCCAGCAGCGAAGATATGCGGTTGACTGTATGCTGAGCAGCACAACGACCATCCGGGAGCAGTGCAACGAGCCCTGTGTGATGACTGGTTGCCTGCAGCGGAACGACTGCGCTGAATTCTTGCGAGGTTTGGTGAGTGCGGGACTTTCTTCTTCTGAGTTTTGCCAGGCTTTTGTTAGTGTCAGAAACAGAGCTGGTAATTGTGGTTGTCGTTGCTGCCGGGTTAGTTTGCGGCAAGACAATAGTAGGCAGTAGAGCAAGCAGCATTCAGAGCAGCCATGGATTTGAAGTCGTTGCGCAAACCGAAATTGCTGGAGCTTGCAAGAGAGTTGGGTCTGGATGTCTCAGACAAACTCAGAAAACCAGAACTGCTAAGGGCTATTCTTGAGTTAGAAGCTGAGGATGACGAGCTGTCGGAATGCCTTGAGACCATTGAGGAGAGGGAGACTGCAAAAAGACAGGAGCGCGAAATTAAAGAACAGAAAGAAAAAGAAGAGCGTGAACGTAAAGAACAGAAAGAGCGAGAGCAACAAGAGCGCGACCACGCTTTGGAAATGCAGCGTCTCGAGGTAGAGATGGAACGCGCTCGTAATGGAAGTCAGGCACACGGTGCAGGAGAACGAGTATTGTTCAAAATGACTGACCTGATGCGGCCGTTTAAGCTTGGAGAGGACATTGGTTTGTTCCTGGTTAACTTTGAGCGAACGTGCGAGAAGCAGGGGTTCTCTCGGGAAACGTGGCCACAGCGCTTGCTCACTTTGTTACCCGGCGAGGCGGCCGACGTAGTCGCTCGCTTGAATAGAGAGGAGGCAGAGGATTTCGACAAAGTGAAATCGAGTCTGCTAAAAAAGTACAGGCTGTCAGCGGAGGCGTTCCGTCGGAAGTTTCGGGAAAATGAGAAAGGCAAAAGTGAGTCATATACAGAGTTTGCCTACAGGCTTATGTCAAACATGCAGGAGTGGCTCAAAGAAGAGAAAGCGTTTGGTGACCACGAGAAGTTCTGCAGTGTTTCAGGCTAGAACAGTTTTATAGTCGGTTACCTGAGAACGTGCGGTACTGGGTCTTGGATAGGCCAGACGTTAGTACAGTGGCTAAAGCCGCTGAGCTAGCCGAGGAGTTTGTGACGCGTCGGGCTCGCGGAGCTAAGGACGGTCAAAAGGGTGAATTTGGCTCGAAGTTTGAGAGGCCGAAGTTGACGCCCATGAGATTAAAGGGGGACACACGTAGTGCGGATGCGAGTGAAAGTCCGACCGAACGTAAGGAGACGGCGGCAGCCGAAGCCGAACGCAGAAAGCGGTTCGAGACGAGGCAAGCGCGCGTTTGTTATACGCGCCAGAAGCCGGGTCACTTTTCGGCGCAGTGTCCGGAAACAAAAACAAAAGTTGTGTTTTTGTCATTATGCAGCACTGACGAGAACATGAAGCTTCTCGAGCCTTACATGCGAGACCTCCTCGTGAACGGGAAAGAGTGCCGAGTGCTTCGCGATTCCGCAGCTACGATGGATGTAGTTCACCCCTCCTACGTAGAACCCGATATGTTCACGGGCGAGTGCGCATGGATCAAGCAAGCCGTGGAAGCTCATAGCGTGTGTCTGCCCGTAGCAAAAGTGCTTATTGAAGGACCTTTCGGAGCGCTTGAGACGGAGGCCGCAGTGTCATCTATGCTGCCCCCCCAGTACCCGTACCTATTTTCGAACAGGTCCGATCACCTCCTGCGCGAGAAGGGGCTTTTGTTTGGTGAGGCTAGCGTTCAGGCCTTAACCAGATCGAAGGTTCGGGAGCTCGCTGCAAAGGCGGTAGTTGCGGGGCCGACGTTGTCGAACAATGAGAAAGGGTCAGAGGCGCAGCAAGCTGATATTCAGAGCACGCCCGAACTGAATAAAATTGAGCCTGTAGAGTTAAAGGCACCAGATACTGGAGAGGAAATTCCCGATGCGGGAAAGTTAGAAGAGCTATCTGCAGATTTGCTCATCGCGCCTACGTCAGACGGACTTAATAGGTTGCTAAAAGTCAGCCGGTCGGCTTTAGTAGCCGAGCAAAAGAAGGATGGCAGCCTAGAAACCATACGCTGCATTGTCAAGGAAGGTATCGCCAAGAAAAATGCTCGCTTTGTGGAAAGAGGTGGGGTCCTGTACCGGAAGTATCTAGACCGCAGGGGAGTGGAGTTCGATCAGCTGATCGTGCCTCAATGCTATCGTCAGGATCTGTTGCGCTTGTCGCATGGGGGTTCGTGGTCCGGACACCTAGGAATTAAGAAAACTAAGGACCGTCTCTTGCAAGAGTACTATTGGCCAGGGTGTTTTCGGGACGCAGACCACTTTGTGAAGACATGTGACACCTGTCAGCGGGTGGGCAAACCAGGGGACAAATCGAGGGCGCCGTTGAAGTTGGTACCTATCATTACGGAGCCTTTTAGACGGCTCGTTATTGATACAGTGGGACCTCTGCCGGTAACAGCCACGGGGTACAGACACATTTTGACTGTGATCTGCCCAGCGACAAAGTTCCCTGAAGCAGTGCCGCTTAAAGAACTCAGCTCAGTTGAGATAGTCAATGCACTACTGTCCATATTTGCGCGAGTTGGTTTTCCTGCGGAAATCCAATCAGATCAGGGCACAGTGTTTACTAGCGCTTTGACGACAACTTTTCTCGAAAGGTGTGGGGTAAAGCTGTTACACAGCTCAGTGTACCACCCACAATCGAATTCCGTTCAGAAGCTTCACTCCGTCATGAAGCGCGTGTTGAGAGCATTGTGTTTTGAACATCAAACTGACTGGGAGCTGTGTCTGCCTGGGGTGATGTTTGCATTACGGACCGCGCCGCATGCGGCTACGGGGTTTTCGCCAGCTGAGCTGGTGTACGGTCGCTCGCTGCGATCTCCGCTTCGCATGCTTCGAGAATCGTGGGAAGGCAGGGGCGACGACCCAGTCGTGGTGGAGTACGTGCTTAAGCTCCTCGAACGCTTAAGAAGGGCACAGGAGTTGTCAGGTGAAGCAATGGCAAATGCCCAGCAGAGGGCCAAGGTTTATTATGATCAGACAGCCAGGGCCCGTCGTTTTGAGGTGGGCGATGAGGTCATGATATTGCGCACCTCGCTAAAAAACAAACTAGACGTGCAGTGGGAGGGCCCAGCACGAATTGTTCAAAAACTGTCGGACGTCAACTACGTGGTGAGTCTGCCAGGAAAGCGGAAAGCACAGCAAGTTTACCACTGTAATCTACTCAAACCTTATAGACAAAGGGAAGCAGTGGTGTGCATGATGGTAAACGTTCCTGAAGAGCTTCCGGTCGAGCTTCCGGGACTAGGCTCAGTGACGAACAGGAAAGACACCGATCAAGTCATTAGTGACTTAATCAGTAGAGCACCGCTGTCGCCTGAGCAGAAAACCGAACTACACCAGCTCTTACAAGAGTTTCAAGGTCTGTTCTCTGAGAGGCCTGGTAGGACTTCTGTCCTTACTCATGACATAGAACTTACCTCCCCAGAGCCAGTACGATCCAAGGCGTATCGGGTGTCACCCCGCCAGAGCGATATTATGGAGGCTGAGGTAAAGAAAATGCTACAGCTCGGTGTTATTGAGGCGGGTGAGAGTGATTATACCTCCCCTTTGATTTTAGTTGAGGTACCGGGCAAGGAACCTCGTCCTTGCGTCGACTACCGCAGGCTTAATTCCATCACTAAGGATCAAATTTATCCGATCCCTAACATCGAGGAGCGCCTTGAGAAAGTTAGTAGCGCTCAGTTTATTTCCACCCTAGATTTGTCAGGGGTTATTGGCAGGTTCCACTTACAGAAGAGGCTAGTAGATATGCGGCGTTCATTTCACCAATGGGAACGTTCCGTCCTAAAGTTTTGAGTTTTGGTTTGAAGAACGCGCCATACTGCTTTTCAAGCCTCATGGATAAAGTGTTGCGGGGACAGCAAGAATTCGCTTTACCGTATTTAGACGACGTAGCGATATTCTCCGCATCCTGGTCTGAGCATATGGCCCACTTGCGGGCAGTGCTAACCCGCCTGCGCGATGCGGGCTTGACAGTCAAGGCTCCCAAGTGCCAGTTAGCATAGGCCGAGGTTGTCTACCTCGGTCACGTGATTGGACGGGGTCGTCGCCGCCCCTCTGAAATAAAGGTGGCCGCTGTGCGAGACTTCCCGCAACCGCGCACGAAGACCGATATTCGGTCGTTCTTAGGTGTCGCCGGCTACTATCAGAGGTACATCCCCAGGTACTCTGATATCGCGGCTCCCCTGACGGATGCTCTAAGAAAAACAGAGCCTCAAACAGTCGTCTGGGACGAGACAAAGGAAAGAGCTTTTAGCGCCCTAAAGAGTGCCCTAACAAGCCAGCCTGTGCTACGATCGCCAGACTATACAAAAGGGTTCGTTGTTCAGTGCGATGCTAGTGAGCGAGGCATGGGCGTTGTACTGTGCCAACGGGAAAATGGAGAAGTAGAACACCCCGTCCTGTATGCTAGTCGTAAGCTGACCAGTCGTGAGCAGGCGTTGTTGCGTTTCGCCTGCGACACGTGGTTTTGCCGGCGCGACTGCGGCGGGGCGGCAGACATTTTGGCCCGATCGTCGTCGCCGCAACACTCATCGCCAGGTGTTTCCAGGCGCGACTGCGGCGATGCGACCGCCTAGGGATCATCCTCGCATTCCAGTCATTGTGCCCGAAACAGGCGATGCCAAAGCAGGGATCTCATTCCAGTCATTGTGCCCGAAACAGGCGATGCCAAAGCAGGGACCATCCTCTCATTACAGTCATTGTGTCCGACCGGCAGCGCCACGACAGGGTGCTACGAGATCGTGCTCGACATGGTGCTACGGCATCGCTACGACAGTGTGCGTCACCATTAGCCCATTGTACATTCACGTGCTCGTCTTTTGAGGGGTTCCTTCTTGCCCTCAACTGCGAGAGTATAAAAACAGCTGCCCCCGGACGCCAAAAGGAGGGCTCCGATTTCTTCTGTTGAGTAAAGTGCTCTCCCGTCTCTCTACTTCGGTCAAACCTGACCGCCAACTCTTTGCAATGTTAAAATAAACAAGTTGTTTCGTTGTTACCAGTCGACTCATGCTTTGCCGGGACCTTCGGATGCTTCGAGTTGTACCCCAGGCCGCCAGGCCAACGCTACCCTTGGGGCTTGCGACCCAGGTACAACCACGGGCGTCAGCGCCGAGTTCCCAACAGATCGTACCAGCAGTCGGATCCAAACATCTGGTTGGCAGCGGTGAGATCGCCTACGACTTCAAACAACTGTCTGCCAGCGGTGAGATCGCGACAACGGAGGCCAGCAGCAAAGAGATGCAGTTGACTGTATGCTGAACAGCTCAACGACGATCCGGGAGCAGTGCAACGAGCCCTGTGTGATGACTGGTTGCCTGCAGCGGAACGACTGCGCGGAACTCTTGGCTGCGAGGTTTGGTGAGTGCGGGACTTTCTTCTTCTGAGCTTTGCCAGGCTTTTGTTAGTGTTAGAAACAGAGCTGGTAATTGTGGTTGTCGTTGCTGCCGGGTTAGTTTGCGGCAAGACAATAGTAAGCAGTAGAGAAAGCAGCATTCAGAGCAGCCATGGATTTGAAGTCGTTGCGCAAACCGAAATTGTTGGAGCTTGCAAGAGAGTTGGGTCTGGATGTCTCAGACAAACTAAGAAAACCTGAACTGCTAAAGGCTATTCTTGAGTTAGAGGCTGAGGATGACGAGCTGTCGGAATGCCTTGAGACTATTGAGGAGAGGTCAAAAAGACAGGAGCGCGAACTTAAAGAGCAAAAAGAGAAATATGAGCGCGAACTTAAAGAGCAAAAAGAGAAACAGGAGCGCGAACTTAAAGAACAGAAAGAGAAAGAAGAGCGTCAACACGCTTTGGAAATGAAGCGTCTCGAGGTAGAGATGGAACGCGCTCGTAATGGAAGTCAGGCACACGGTGCAGGAGAACGCGTATTGTTCAAAATGACTGACCTGATGCGGCCGTTTAAGCTTGGAGAGGACATTGGTTTGTTCCTGGTTAACTTTGAGCGAACGTGCGAGAAGCAGGGGTTCTCTCGGGAAACGTGGCCACAGCGCTTGCTCACTTTGTTACCCGGCGAGGCGGCCGACGTAGTCGCTCGCTTGGATAGAGAGGAAGCAGAGGATTTCGACAAAGTAAAATCGAGTCTGCTAAAAAAGTACCGGCTGTCTGCGGAGGCGTTCCGTCGGAAGTTTCGGGAAAATGAGAAAGGCAGAAGTGAGTCATATACAGAGTTTGCGTATAGGCTTATGTCGAACATGCAGGAGTGGCTCAAAGAAGAGAAAGCGTTTGGTGACCGCGATAAAGTTCTGCAGTGTTTCGGGCTAGAACAGTTTTTTAGTCGGTTACCTGAGAACGTGAGATACTGGGTCTTGGATAGGCCAGACGTGAGTACGGTGGCTAGAGCCGCTGAGCTAGCCGAGGAGTTTGTGACGCGTCGAGCTCGCGGAGCTAAGGACGGTCAAAAGGGTGAATTTGGCTCCAAGTCTGAGAGGCCAAGGTTCACGCCCATGAGATTTAAGGGGGACACGCGTAGTGAGGATGCGAGTGAAAGCAATCCGACCAAACGTAAAGAGACGGCAGCCGAAGCCGAACGCAGAAAGCGGTTCGAGATGAGGCGAGCGGGCGTTTGTTATACGTGCCAGAAGCCGGGTCACTTTTCGGCGCAGTGTCCGGAAACAACACCAAAAGTTGTGTTTTTTTCAATAGGCAGCACGGACGAGAACATGAAGCTTCTCGAGCCTTACATGCAAGACCTCCTCGTGAACGGGAAAGAGTGCCGAGTGCTTCGCGATTCCGCAGCTACGATGGATGTAGTTCACCCGTCTTACGTAGAACCCCATATGTTCACGGGCGAGTGCGCATGGATCAAGCAAGCCGTGGAAGCTCATAGCGTGTGTCTGCCGGTAGCAAAAGTGCTTATTGAAGGACCTTTCGGAGAGCTTGAGACGGAGGCGGCAGTGTCATCTATGCTGCCCCCCCAGTACCCGTACCTATTTTCAAACAGGTCCGATCACCTCCTGCGCGAGAAGGGGCTTTTGTTTGGTGAAGCTAGTGTTCAGGCCTTAACCAGATCGAAGGTTCGGGAGCTCGCTGCAAAGGCGGTAGTTGCGGGGCCGACGTTATCAAACAACGAAAAAGGGTCAGAGGCGCAGCAAGCTGATATTCAGAGCACGCCCGAACTGAATAAACTTGAGTCTGTAACGTTAAAGGCGCCAGATACTGGAGAGGAAAATCCCGATTCGGGAAAGTTAGAAGAGCTATCTACTGATTTGCTCATCGCGCCTACGTCAGACGGACTTGATAGGTTGCTAAAAGTCAGCCGGTCGGCTTTGATAGCCGAGCAAAAAAAGGATGGCAGCCTGGAAAACGTGCGCTGCAATGTCAAAGAAGGTATCGCCACGAAAACTGCGCGTTTTGTGGAAAGAGGTGGAGTCCTGTACCGGAAGTATCTAGACCGAAGAGGAGTGGAGTTCGATCAGCTGATCGTGCCTCAATGCTATCGTCAGGATCTGTTGCGCTTGTCGCATGGGGGTTCGTGGTCCGGACACCTAGGAGTTAAGAAAACTAAGGACCGTCTCTTGCAAGAGTACTATTGGCCAGGGTGTTTTCGGGACGCAGACCATTTCGTGAGGACATGTGACACTTGTCAGCGGGTGGGCAAACCAGGGGACAAATCGAGGGCGCCGTTGAAATTGGTACCTATCATTACGGAGCCTTTTAGACGGCTCGTTATTGATACTGTGGGACCTCTGCCGGTAACAGCCACGGGGTACAGACACATTTTGACTGTGATCTGCCCAGCGACAAAGTTCCCTGAAGCAGTGCCGCTTAAAGAACTCAGCTCAGTTGAGATAGTTAATGCACTACTGTCCATATTTGCGCGAGTTGGTTTTCCTGCGGAAATCCAATCAGATCAGGCACAGTGTTTACTAGCGCTTTGACGACAACTTTTCTCGAAAGGTGTGGGGTAAAGCTGTTACACAGCTCAGTGTACCACCCACAGTCGAATTCCGTTGAGAAGCTCCACTCCGTCATGAAGCGCGTGTTGAGAGCGTTGTGTTTTGAACATCGAACTGACTGGGAGCTGTGTCTGCCTGGGGTGATGTTTGCTTTAAGGACCGCGCCGCATGCGGCTACGGGGTTTTCGCCAGCTGAACTGGTGTACGGTCGCTCGCTTCGATCTCCGCTTCGCATGCTTCGAGAATCGTGGGAAGGTAGGGGCGACGACCCAGTCGTGGTGGAGTACGTGCTTAAGCTCCTCGAACGCTTAAGAAGGGCACAGGAGTTGTCAGGTGAAGCAATGACAAAGGCCCAGCAGAGGGCCAAGGTTTATTATGATCGGACAGCCAGGGCCCGTCGTTTTGAGGTGGGCGATGAGGTCATGATATTGCGCACATCGCTAAACAACAAACTAGACGTGCAGTGGGAGGGCCCAGCACGAATTGTTCAGAAACTGTCGGATGTTAACTACGTGGTAAGTCTGCCAGGAAAGCGGAAAGCACAGCAAGTTTACCACTGTAATCTGCTCAAACCTTATAGACAAAGGGAAGCAGTGGTGTGCATGATGGTAAACGTTCCTGAAGAGCTTCCGGTCGAGCTTCCGGGACTAGGCTCAGTGACGAACAGGGAAGACACCGGTCAAGTCATTAGTGACCTTATCAGTAAAGCACCGCTGTCGCCCGAGCAGAAAACCGAACTACACCAGCTATTACAAGAGTTTCAAGGTCTGTTCTCTGAGAGGCCTGGTAGGACTTCGGTACTTACTCATGATATAGAACTTACCTCCCCAGAGCCAGTACGATCCAAGGCGTATCGGGTGTCACCCCGCCAGAGCGATATTATGGAGGCTGAGGTAAAGAAAATGCTACAGCTCGGTGTTATTGAGGCAGGTGAGAGTGATTATACCTCCCCTTTGATTTTAGTTGAGGTACCGGGCAAGGAACCTCGTCCTTGCGTCGACTACCGCAGGCTTAATTCCATCACTAAGGATCAAATTTATCCGATCCCTAACATCGAGGAGCGCCTTGAGAAAGTTAGTAGCGCTCAGTTTATTTCCACCCTAGATCTTGTCAGGGGTTATTGGCAGGTTCCACTTACACAAGAGGCTAGTAGGTATGCGGCGTTCATTTCACCAATGGGAACATTCCGTCCTAAAGTGTTGAGTTTTGGTTTGAAGAACGCGCCATACTGTTTTTCAAGCCTCATGGATAAAGTGTTGCGGGGACAGCAAGAATTCGCTTTACCGTATCTAGACGACGTAGCGATATTCTCCGCATCCTGGTCTGAGCATATGACACACTTGCGGGCAGTGCTAACCCGCCTGCGCGAAGCAGGCTTGACAGTAAAGGCTCCTAAGTGCCAGTTAGCACAGGCCGAGGTTGTCTACCTCGGTCACGTAATTGGTCAGGGTCGTCGCCGCCCCTCTGAAATAAAAGTGGCCGCTGTGCGAGACTTTCCGCAACCGCGCACAAAGACCGATATTCGGTCGTTCTTAGGTGTCGCCGGCTACTATCAGAGGTACATCCCTAGGTACTCTGATATCGCGGCTCCCCTGACGGATGCTCTAAGAAAGACAGAGCCTCAAACAGTCGTCTGGGACGAGACAAAGGAAAGAGCTTTTAGCGCCCTAAAGAGTGCCCTAACAAGCCAGCCTGTGCTACGATCGCCAGACTATACAAAAGGGTTCATTGTTCAGTGCGATGCTAGTGAGCGAGGCATGGGCGTTGTACTGTGCCAACGGGAAAATGGAGAAGTAGAACACCCCGTCCTGTATGCTAGTCGTAAGCTGACCAGTCGTGAGCAGGCGTATAGCGCCACCGAGAAAGAGTGTGCGTGTCTCGTGTGGGCCGTTCAGAAATTGTCATGCTATCTAGCCGGCTCGAGGTTTATCATTGAGACGGATCACTGCCCTCTCCAATGGCTGCAGACCATCTCTCCCAAAAATGGCCGCCTCCTGCGCTGGAGCCTCGCTTTACAACAATATTCCTTTGAGGTGCGTTACAAAAAGGGGAGTCTCAACGGTAACGCCGATGGCTTAAGTCGAAGCCCCTAACGTAGGAATCAGCCTCAAAATTGTTTGTTACTGATGTTTTTCTTCCTGAGGCAGGATTTTTTTTTAACATATTGCTTTTGTTTAGTGTTTCAAAGTGATGATATGCTTTCTAGTGCAATTTTTCAATTTGTGGACGCGTTCTGAGTGATGCTAGACTACTGTAAGGAACTAGGCAGTGGTATAAAAAGGGGAAAGAGCCTGGCAGGGCTTAGTGAGGGTTGTGCCGTGCTTGCTGACTGAGCGGTTGAGTTTCAGCGTAGTTCTAACGCTTGCCGGGAACGAGAACAAAAATGTGAACTCTCCCGAAGTCACTTTGCAGTGTCCCGTGCGAACCTGAACGAGAGAACGAGGCCTTCTCTGTGCGCTGCGCTCAAGAAACGTCGAGGGACGCCCGACTTCGGTTATGAGCATCATCGAGCGACATCCCTCCGGACAGCGGATGCAGTCCCCTGTCCATCGGGATCTCCTTCCCCCGGCGGGGCGGTCTGTTGCGTTTCGCCTGCGACACGTGGTTTTGCCGGCGCGACTGCGGCGGGGCGGCAGACATTTTGGCCCGATCGTCGTCGCCGCAACACTCATCGCCAGGTGTTTCCAGGCGCGACTGCGGCGATGCGACCGCCTAGGGATCATCCTCGCATTCCAGTCATTGTGCCCGAAACAGGCGATGCCAAAGCAGGGATCTCATTCCAGTCATTGTGCCCGAAACAGGCGATGCCAAAGCAGGGACCATCCTCTCATTACAGTCATTGTGTCCGACCGGCAGCGCCACGACAGGGTGCTACGAGATCGTGCTCGACATGGTGCTACGGCATCGCTACGACAGTGTGCGTCACCATTAGCCCATTGTACATTCACGTGCTCGTCTTTTGAGGGGTTCCTTCTTGCCCTCAACTGCGAGAGTATAAAAACAGCTGCCCCCGGACGCCAAAAGGAGGGCTCCGATTTCTTCTGTTGAGTAAAGTGCTCTCCCGTCTCTCTACTTCGGTCAAACCTGACCGCCAACTCTTTGCAATGTTAAAATAAACAAGTTGTTTCGTTGTTACCAGTCGACTCATGCTTTGCCGGGACCTTCGGATGCTTCGAGTTGTACCCCAGGCCGCCAGGCCAACGCTACCCTTGGGGCTTGCGACCCAGGTACAACCACGGGCGTCAGCGCCGAGTTCCCAACAGATCGTACCAGCAGTCGGATCCAAACAGCGTATAGCGCCACCGAGAAAGAGTGTGCGTGTCTCGTGTGGGCCGTTCAGAAATTGTCATGCTATCTAGCCGGCTCGAGGTTTATCATTGAGACGGATCACTGCCCTCTCCAATGGCTGCAGACCATCTCTCCCAAAAATGGCCGCCTCCTGCGCTGGAGCCTCGCTTTGCAACAATATTCCTTTGAGGTGCGTTACAAAAAGGGGAGTCTCAACGGTAACGCAGATGGCTTAAGTCGAAGCCCCTAACGTAGGAATCAGCCTCAAAATTGTTTGTTACTGATGTTTTTCTTCCTGAGGCAGGATTTTATAACATATTGCTTTTCTTTAGTGTTCCAAAGTGATGACATGCTTTCTAGTGCAATTTTCCAATTTGTGGACGCGTTCTGAGTGCTGCTAGACTACTGTAAGGAACTAGGCAGTGGTATAAAAGGGGAAAGAGCCTGGCAGGGCTTAGTGAGGGCTGTGCCGTGCTTGCTGACTGAGCGGTTGAGTTTCAGCGTAGTTCTAACGCTTGCCGGGAACGAGAACAAAAATGTGAACTCTCCCGAAGTCAATTTGCAGTGTCCTGTGTGAACCTGAACGAGAGAACGAGGCCTTCTCTGTGCGCTGCGCTCAAGAAACGTCGAGGGACGCCCGACTTCGGTTATGAGCATCATCGAGCGACATCCCTCCGGACAGCGGATGCAGTCCCCTGACCATCGGGATCTCCTTCCCCCGGCGGGGCGGTCTGTTACGTTTCGCCTACGACGCGCGGTATAGCCGGCGCGGATGCAACGGACGCCGGGGCTTCGTTCAAAGCGGCAGACATTTTGGCCCGTTCGGCGCCGCCGCTACGCGTCCCCGCGAAGCGCGTCCAGGCATCTTCCAATGCCACGTGTCTTCGTGTGCGTGTGTGTGTGTGTGTGCATGTTGGTGCCCACGCTTGTCGAAGCGCGGCAGCCGGGGAGAGGAGCTCCCCCAACTGTGAAGCGAGGAGGTCTGAGCGGCGCCGGCCCGGCGGATGCGCCACCTACTCATCCCAGCGTCCCCGAGCGGCGCCGGCCCGGCGGATGCGCCACCTACTCATCCCAACGTGCCCGAGCGGCGAAGTCACGTGCGCGTCTATAGAGGCGTTCCTTCTTGCCCTCAACTGCGAGAGTATAAAAGCAGCTGCCCCTGGACGCCAAGGGGGAGGCTCCGATTTCTTCTGTTGAGTAACGTGCACTCCCGTCTCTCTACTTGGGTCGACCTGACCGCCCGCTCTTATGCTATGCTTGAATAAACAAGTTGTTCTGTTACCAGTCGACTCATGCTTTGCCGGGACCTTCGGATGCTTCCCGTTGTGCCTCAGGCCGCCAGGTCAACGCTACCCTTGGGGCTTGCGACCCAGGTGCAACAACGGGCGTCAGCGCTGAGGTTCCAACACAATGCTTCCGCCCGCGCGAGGCGCCGGCCACTATGGTCGTCTCGTGTCGTGTTGGCCGGAAGAGGGCGCACGTGCAGGGCGTATCTGCAGATTTCCGGGATGCGCACGCGCTCTTCCGTCAGTGTTGGATGGTGGATGTTTAGTCGGGCAAGAAGGCGGCGACCAGACGGCGTCTTTGAGAATCTTGTGTAGTGGTTCGTCAAGTGTGCTTCTCGGAGTTCTGCGAAGGTGTTGACCATTCGCAGGCTGAGGAGGCAGTGGTTGGATGTGTTGATCGAGATGTCGAGAGCAGGCTTGTAAGTTTTACAGAGATCACCTGGAGGGCGTTCTCGTCAAGCCTGCGAAGGTGGAGTCAAGGAGTCAAGTACAATGCTCGACTGGTTACGAATACGTGCGCATGCTGCCTAGTGTCTTTGCACCGTAACCCCCCGCGTTTATTGGGAACCCGGCGAACCATGGGGGGGGGGTGGCCCACCTGGTGCAGTTTGGCCAGTGTTCTGTCGACTCGGCGGTGTTTATTAATAAAGAGACCCAGTACTCTGATCTGATTGTGTTCTGTGATGGGTCCATTTGGTAGGGACAGTTCGATTTTGGTAGTGCACTTCGGCGAGGGGCGAATTTGCACAAATTGCGATTTGGCCGGGGAGCATTGAAGGCCGCAGCGGCGGGCGTAGGCATCGACGATCTTCACCACTTGGTGCAGGTTGCCTTCAGTGTCCCCTACCGATCCTGTTTAACCCAGATGATGATGTCGTCGGCATACAGCGTGTACTGTATGTCTTCTACATTCTCCAGCTGAGCCGGGAGTTTCAGCATTGCCAAATTGAATAGTAGGGGTGAGAGGACCGCGCCATGCGGGGTACCTCTGGTGCCTAATTGGTAGTGGCCGCGTTCCTCATCTTGTATCCGGATGTACGATTGCTGGTAGGAGAGAAATTGCTTAACGTATTTAAACATGTTGTATCCACAGTTAGGGAGAGGTGTGTCACAATTATGTCATGTGTGACATTGTCGAAAGCCCCCTTCAAATCGAGGGCGAGTACTGCCTTGTCATTGAGGCGATATTCGAGGGGATGTAGAATTTCGCGGTCTAGTTGAAGCAGAACATCTTGCGCGGACCGGTGTGGGCGGAACCCAAACATGGTGTCTGCGAAAACGTTTTCCTTTCCCAGACACTCGGACAGCCTATCTCGCACCATAGACTCCATCAGCTTTTCCGCACAAGACGTGAGGGAGATGTGGCGGAGGTTGTCCGTGGTTATGGCTTTGCCGTCTTTCGGAATGAAAGTGACCAAGGCGGTCTTCCATTCGATTGGTAGGGGTGCCTCACCGAGCCAGATTGAGTTTATGTATGCAAGGAGCGCCTCGTAGGCCGAGTCGGGAAGGTTGGCAAGTAATTTCACTGTTATTTTGTCTCTTCCCGGCGCCATTCCTCGCTTCATTTCAGTGAGGGCCGCCTTCAGGAGCGGAAACGGTTGGTCCAGCTCAGCGTTCTCGGAACCTGCATACGAGTACGCTGGCCCTCAGGGGTCCTGTTGTATACAAAGGTATTTATCGCGTAGTTTGCATGCTAATTTTGAGACTCCGTCGAAGCTATGGATAGGCCGTCGGAGATGTTGTTGTGTCTCGGCTATGGTTTGAGTCTGATCGACGCCAGGTGCTCCGGCTAGACATTTGTCCAGCGGCCGTGTTGCATCAGTCCACCCAATTCGACTCGGCGAGCTGGGCCGCGTACTCTGCTGCTTGTTGGGTGAGCTCGGCGATGCGAATTTTGCGCCTCCGGTGTTGTTTTCGGGGGCGCCACCTAAGGACGAGGCTGTGCCGTGCCTCCCATAGGTACAGGAGGTGGTTGTCAAACTCCGGCGTGGCCTCCGATAGTTGAACTTAAGTTTCCGTCGAACGAAGGTGTGCGCCCAATTCTTGTGACCACGCGCAGTAATCTTCTTCGTGGATAGGAGCCGAATTAGTGTAGTTTTGCCGGAACTTGGTCCAGTCGGGTAGGCGGGCTTGGGCGTAGGATCTTGCCAATGGTTTGCTTCTGACGGTTGTGTTGAGTATGCAGTGGCCACTGCCGAGGGTTTCCTCGGTGTTGGCCCATTCTGCGTGTCTAATGTTTTTGGTGAAGGTAAGGTCCGGACACGTGTCCCGAGTGACGGAGTTACCTACCCGCGTTGGATGTGTAGGATCGGTGTGAAGAGTCAGGCCCAGCGTGGACGCAAGTTCCGCTAGCTTGCGCCCGCGCTTTTCTTCACGCACGTACCCCCAGAGTGGGCTGCGAGCATTGAAATCGCCCACGGTCCCTGCCCGCAGCCTTCCGGGCGCGACTGAAGAGGGCTGCGAAAGTAACATTTTTGAACTTGGAAGAACAATAGATGTTGAGTATATGTAATGGTGCGTTTTGTTTCTTAAGCGGAAGAAGGGTGACCATCACATAGGAATAATCAGTACTGAGTTCCAAATCAATCTGGTTGGCTGCATAATTTTTGTGCACGCAGATACACGAAGAGGGGTCCTGCTTGAACGTGGTATAATTTGTAAGGGCGGCACCACTCCCTGGCTCCAGGAGGGCAACCACCGCGGGGAGTGAAGCGAATTTTGTCAGGAAAAGCCGGAGGTCGACCCGCTTGGCGCGGGAGCGGAATCCCCGGCAGTTCTATTGGGTAATTTGGATGGGGGTGCCCGAATTGGTACGGGGAGCGCGCCTAATTGGAGCGCTGTCCGCCATGGTCATTGAAGGGAAAGACCGATTGCAGGGAGGCTGCTCCGGAGCCAGCACTCGCGGGGAGAGGAGGATCCTTCATTCCGGAGAGCAAGCAGCTGTCATTCCCTTCTGCTTCAGTTTCAATGGTGCGGCGCGATGTTTTCGGACAGCGGCCAGACACGTCTTTGATAAGACCGCCGGTTCTTCGGACGCCACGTGAGGATAGCGCGATGTGCTGTGCGACGATTGTCGGTATGTTTTCAGTTATTTTGGCGATGGTGGAGGTGATTGCCGTGGAAATTTGATTTTATAGGGTGTTGAAACGGGCGTCTATGCGGGCCTCTAGACGGACCTCAAGTGCAGCTTCCGCGCACAGTGCTGCATTCGGTGCCGCGGGCTCACTCTCCATAGCCTCGGTTGCGGGGGTAGAGGGGTGAGTGGTAGGCTGTTTTGACTGCGATTCCAGGAGAGCAGTTTTTTTAGCAACATCTCAATTTGTCCCTCGAGAGCTGCTATCTTGGCTTGCTCGGTACTGCATGCCGCAGGGGGTGGGAGGAGGTAGGGGAAGAGTAGGCAGCCCTGCCCGTACCGCTCACCTGCTTTCCGCGTTTCCCGGCGTTGTCCCAGGCCCTGGCCTCCCCTTGTGGTAGCCACGTCGACAGCTTTCCAGCGCCGCTGTGTGGTGGCAGCTGCATCGGCGGTTGCTTGCTGGCTCCTCCGGTAGGTGGCGCCGCCTTCTCGGTGTTTTTATAAATCACAGGAGCCTACGACAACGTAGACCGCAACATCTTGTGGGATATTCTGGAAGGGGAAGCCTTAGGTAACGATTGTATACAGCTTTTGAGAGAGATTTACCTACAAAATACCGTTTGCGTTGAATGGGAAGGGATGAGGAGCGAGGAGAAAGTTCATATCAACAAGGGACTGAGGCAGGGGCGCCCTTTATCCCCGCTGCTGTTTATGATGTACATGGTGAAGATGGAGTGGGCGCTAGAAGGAAGTAATATCGGGTTTAATCTCTCATACAAACAGGCGGGTACAGTAATAGAGCAGCAACTCCCAGGTTTATTTTATGCGAACGACATTGTGTTGCTAGCTAACAACCAAAGTGATTTGCAACGTCTGGCTAATATCTCTGGACGGAAATCCAACAATTTAGGTTTGAAATTTAGTGTTAGAAAATCATGTGTTATGGTATTCAATAAAAACAGTGAACAGACAGTGGAGATACAGGGCCAACAAATGCCTCGGGTCATCATCATCAGCCTAGTTACGCCCACTGCAGGGCAAAGGCCTCTCCCATACTTCTCCAACTACCCCGGTCTTGTACTAATTGTGGCCATGTTGTCCCTGCAAACGTCTTAATGTCATCCGCCCACCTAACTTTCTGCCGCCCCCTGCTACGCTTCCCTTCCCTTGGAATCCAGTCCGTAACCCTTAATGATCATCGGTTTTCTTCCCTCCTCATTACATATCCGGCCCATGCCCATTTCTTTTTCTTGATTTCAACTAAGATGTCATTTACCCGCGTTTGTTGTCTCACCCAATCTGCTCTTTTCTTATCCCTTAACGTTACACCCATCATTCTTCTTTCCATAGCTCGTTGCGTCGTCCTCAATTTCAGCAGAACCCTTTTCGTAAGCCTCCAGGTTTCTGCCCCATATGTGAGTACTGGTAACACAGAGCTGTTATACGCTTTCCTTTTGAGGGATAGTGGCAACCTGCTGTAACAGAATATAAATACCTTGGTATAAGAATAAACGACGGCAATGAATATATGGAAACACAGGAAAAAACCATAACAGTAAAGGGGAAGAGAAATGCCGCCATAATGAAGCACAGAGCACTATGGGGATACAATAGCTACGAGGTCCTCCGAGGTATGTGGAAAGCTGTAATGGTTCCAGGACTTACTTTTGGAAATGCGGTTGTTTGCAATAAATCAGGGGTACAATCAGGACTCGGCGGGAACCAAAGGTCAGTGGGTCGCCTTGCGTTGGGCGCTCACGGGAAGACTACAGATGAAGCTGTGCAGGGTGATATGGGCTGGACTAGTTTCGAAGTGAGGGAAGCGCGCAGTAAAATTGAGTATGAAGAACGGCTGAGGAATATGGAAGAAAGTAAATGGTCTGGGAGAGTGTTCAGGTATCTGTACAGGAAAAACATTGATTCACAGTGGAGGAAAAGAACTAGGAAGCTTACCAGCAAGTATGCGGCCTGTAGGGTGGACAACACAGCAACAAAGAAGATCAAGCGGGAAGTCAGAGAGGCTGAATTAATCTCATGGGTGGCGGCAATGCAAAAGAAACCTGCCATGAGTAACTACTTAAGAGAAAAAAACGAAATCAGGAAAGGAACCATTCATGATAGCTCAAAGGGAAGCTCATTACTTTTTGAAGCGAGATCGGGATGCCTTAGAACACGCACCTATAAAGCGAGATACCAGAAGGAACAAAAAGCACGTGCTTGCTGTGGTAAAGCTAGGGAAACTATGGAGCATGTTTTATTCGAATGTGAAGACGTCTACCCAGCGGTCGATTTAGGCACCACTGGCCTCCTTGAAGCCCTTGGGTTCAGAGGGAGCAGTGGTAAAGCAAACATGTCCGCAATAGATACTAGTAAGAGGCAACTGGAGAATTGGCGGAAGAAAAGTAGGGAAACGACAAAAGACGGAGACGTACAAAAGCACAGTTCGCAGTTGGGGATCAGAAAATTTGGGCATGGTAGTTCATAGTGTTTTTTTTCTGTTTTCATTGTTTAACCTAGGTAGGATATTAGGCAGTATAGTAGCAAGAGCTTGGTGGCGCAACCCACCGCCCCGTTCCAAAGGGGACGCTCATAATATCCATCCATCCATCCACCATGCTGTCGTCCCGGCTCGATGACTCAACGGGGAGGCCAAGACGGTCTCTCTTCTGCTTGGCCGCCATCTTCCTTTTTGTCCCGCCCTTCGAGGCGGCCATCTTGCGTGTGCGGAATTTTGTCGCACGCTCCCGTGAGTTTGTGGCATGTCCACTGCCACAAACAGTGCACCGTGAAACACACTCGTGAGGGGCCCGCACCTCCTCCACAAGCGGGGCTTGTCGCCCGCAATGTCCGCACGTGTTTTGCTGCGTGTTGGGACAAGCATTCGCTCAGTGGCCGACAGCCCCACACAGGCCGCAGGCCGGGATGGTCCGGTAGTAGGTTTGCACTGGGATGAGCATGTTCTCATAGTGCAGAAAACGTGGTTTCTCCCTCCCGGCGAAGGTTGCCCAAGCTTTGTTAGACAAGCTGAATTTCCTCACCTCGACAATGGTGCCTTCTTTCCATTGCATCTGCTCTCGAAGCGATTCAGTGGTGTCAGAGTTGCTGACGACGATGACGCCGTGGCAGATATCGCCTCATTCTTGCCAAAGGTATCCGTGGAGCAGAATCGCCCCACGCTCGGTGTTGATTGAAAAGTCCCCGATACCCGCCGCGGTTGCTCAGTGGCTATGGTGTTGGGCTGCTGAGCACGAGGTCGCGGGATCGAATCCCGGCCACGGCGGCCGCATTTCGATGGGGGCGAAATGCGAAAACACCCGTGTGCTTAAATTTAGGTGCACGTTAAAGAACCCCAGGTAGTCAAAATTTCCGGAGTCCTCCACTACGGCGTGCCTCATAATCAGAAAGTGGTTTTGGCACGTAAAACCCTAAATATTATTATTAAATGTCCCCGAGGAGCCGATCTGGCGCCGCCGGGTTCGGGGTGTGGATCAATATCAGGTTTTGTTCACAATTAGCAGAACTATAACCAACCTTGCCACCTCAGGCCCGAGGTAGGCCGTAATGACGGCACCATAGCGGTTCTCCGAAAAGGCTTGGTGCAGCGACATATGTTCGCGTGGCTTGAGTACGACCACGAAGTCACCAGGGCCCGGTTTTGGAAATGGCCGAGGCTTCCAGTTGGTAAGGGCCTTGCGTTTGCTTCCCGAAGCGCGCGAGGCGGGAGGCTGCGTCTTGCTGGCCGGCGTGCCGGAGGCCGGAGCGGCGATGGACGCCGCCGTCTTGGCTTGCACGAGCGAGCGACGCGCGACCGCTTCATCGAGAGATTGGTGCCGAAATGTCGGAATAGGAGCGGAGTTTTGGTCTTCTGATGTTGGAACCGTCGTCCAGGCCTTGGCGTCGAGATCGTAACCCCTCAGGAATTACGCGGGAACCGCCATTTTACCTCGGGAGGCCGGTTCCACGCCGCCAGGCGTCGGCGTCGCCGTGTGGCCTAACGGCGTCACCCACGTAGGCGGGTGCAATTTGGTCGTAAAATCTTCAAAAGTGGTCCCACCTGGTGAACATTAGTATCCACGTGGTCCAGACGCTTTGCTGCGTCGATTGACGTCAGTCTTGCTGGGGTGCAAAGAGAGAGAGAGAAGAAACTTTATTATAAAGTGGAATGATTTATGTGGTTGGGGCCCTCAGTCCAGGGCCCCAATGGCTGTCGCTACCGCTCGTGCTCGTCGTATCAGGGCCAGCCAGACCTGAGGCTCGGAGCGACGTAGGATCGCCTCCCACTGCGCATATGTTGGTTGGGGGGATTGTAGAAGAGGGATATCCTTAGGTGGTTTCTGGCACTCTACCGTGACGTGGAACGTCGTCGGTGGTGCACGGCACCCTGGGCAGGTGGTGGGATATAAGGTTGGGGAGAGCTTGTTGAGAAGGAGGAGGTTCGGATATGAGTTGGTTTGAAGCCGTCTCAGGGATACGGCTTCATTCCGGGAGAAGGATTTGAGAGGAGGGTGATATTGCAAGCGCCCTAGTCTGTAAAAGTCTAGAGTGTCCCGGTATGTGTTGGGCAAATTCTGGGAGGCTTGATATGGGTTGCTCGCCTCACTGCCAGGTGCCCGGCAGGTCAGCTCTCGGGCAGCCGCATGAGCGCGGTCATTGCCCGACAGTGAGGCATGAGCAGGTGTCCAAATCAGCCTGATGCGCGGTATTGAGGGATCTGGAATGGCGGGGAGCATACGTGTGCTGGTGAGAGCGCGATTGGCTTCCTGGGGTATATGACCCCTGAGGTAGGCTCGACATGCGTCTTGTGAGTCTGTAATGATGATGTGGTCGTGTTTTGGTGATCTTTTCATGTGACCGACGATGTGGTTGAAGGCGAGTGCTATGGCCAACGTCTCCCCTGTGAGCGTAGCCTCGGTTTGGACGCTACACGAGGTGACGATATTCCCCTGATCGTCCGCCACCACCGACACTTGTCTTTCTTTGTTTCTGGTCGCAAGAGCATAGTGGGCAGCGTCGGTATAATAGACGGTGCCCTCCGGCTGGGCGTTGAGCAGTTTCCGAAGGTATTTAACACGTGCGTCCCGGCGACCATTATGATGCTCTGGATGCATATTGCGCGGTATGGGCGCTATGGTGAGTAAGGTTCGGATGTTTGATGGGACTGGGACATGCTCTCGCGTAGAGGGTGAATGCTGTGGGTAGCCCAGCCGTGAGAGCAAATGCCTGCCTGTAGGGGTCAGTCTAAATCGCTCGAGTTGTGCCATTCTGTGTGCTTCGATGTGTTCCTCGATGGTATTGTGTACCCCGAGAACAAGTAGTCGTTCCGTGGAAGCATATACAGGAATTCCGAGTGCTTGTTTAACGGCTCTTCTAATAATTGTGTTTATACGGTTGGTCTGGGAGAGCGTCAGGTTGTGGTATGGGAGGTGATAGGTTAACCGGCTGATAATGCATGCCTTGACCAACCGCAGCATATCGGCTTCCTTGAGTCCTGAGCGGCGGTTACTAACACGTCTCATCATACCGATGATTTGCTCGCACTGTCTACCAAGGAGATCTACCATGAAGTGAGCTTTGGCATTGGATTGTAGGTGATAACCAAGGATTCGGACCCTTTGTGCAGTGGGAATTGGTATGCCTTGTATTTTCACTTCAATCACTGGAATTGGCGCTTCATAGGTGCTTCGGGGTCGGATTAGTAATAGTTCTGATTTATTTGGCGCACATTCGAGGTCTCCAGTCGCGAGGTACGCCTGCACTATATCCACCGCCGTCTGTAGGCGGTCCTGAATGTCTCCGTCCGAGCCGGTGCACGTCCAGAGAGTCAAATCGTCAGCATATATCGCGTGGCATAGCCCCTCAACCTTCTCCAGTAACTGGGGTAGTCTCGCCATAGCTATGTTGAATAGCGTCGGCGAGAGCACCGACCCCTGAGGTGTCCCCGCTCCGGTAACTTTAATGTCTGTTGACCGATATGGGCCCATTCCCACTGTGGCTACACGGTCCTTGAGAAAGGCTCGCACGTAATTGTACATACGGGAGCCACAGTGGGAGTGGGCCAGGTTCTCAAGGATGAGACCATGGGAAACGTTATCGAAAGCTCCTTTGACATCAAGCGCCAAAAGAGCTCTCGTCTGGGCCCTGATGGGGGGGTCAACGAGATCCTCTTTTATCTGAAGAAGAACATCGTGAGCGGACAAATGGGGGCGAAATCCAAACTGTGTGTGGGAGAAGAAATTTTGCATCTCCAAGAAAGGTTGAAGCCGTTTTAGGATTACATACTCGAGCAGCTTTCCGATGCACGATGTGAGGGAAATCGGCCGCAAATTTTGGATCGACAGGGGTTTTCCGGGCTTGAGCATGAAAGTGATCTCGGCACGTCGCCATTCTAGAGGAAGAGTTCCGGCGTGCCAGTGCTGATTGTACATAGCACAGAGCGTTTCCAGGTCCTCGTCCGGGAGATTTCGCAGTAGAGTGTAACGTATGCCGTCCTCTCCGGGTGCGGTGTTCCTATGAATGTCTGCGAGTGCGGCTTTGATTTCTTGGACAGTTATGTCAGTGCCTAGCGGGTCACTTTCTTCTCTATACGGATAGTCCGGATTGCTTGGCTTAGAGTTATGGGAGAGATACCTTTGTTCAAGGTCCTTCAGGAGCTGGTCTCCGTCTCCTCCGTACTGGTGGAGGAAAATTTCAAGCTGCCGGTTTTTATGGGATTTCGTGTTTCTCGGATTTATTAGCGACCGAAGGATTGCCCACGTTCTCGCGGTGCCCAGCGTACCACTTAGCTTATCACAAAACGTTTGCCAGTTAGCACTAGTTAGGTGGTCTGCGTATTCCTGGGCTGCTCTCGTAATTTGGGATATTGTGTAGCGCAATTTTCGATTGAACTTTTGGCGCTTCCATCGCTTCGTGAGACCTCGGCGCGCGTCCCACAAATGTAGAAGATGCGGGTCAACCTCGGGGGTCTCTGTCGTCGTGGTTATGCAGCTAGTCGTTTTGTTTAGATCACTGCGTAGATCACTGAGCCAACTGGCATAATTTTTGGGGCTTTCATCTCCTGTGGCTCGATCCTTACGGATTTCGCGAAGTTTGGTCCAATTCGTAATGCAAATTTTCTTTTCAGGGCGTTTGTAACTTGTGTGATTGATGCGGATGATGAGAATGTGGTGATCGCTACCCAGCGTCTCGCCAGTGTTCAGCCACTCGCCCTGGACCCCCCTCGTGAAAGTGAGATCCGGGCAAGTGTCTCTCTCGACGCTATTTCCCTGGCGACTAGGCTGGGTATGATCTGTTATGAGGGTGAATCGGTGATTATGTGTGAGGTCCCAAAGCCGGGTGCCCTTTGGTGTGTTACTGCGATAGCCCCAGGCCACGTGTGCGGCATTGAAGTCACCGCACACTACGGACACCGGGCCCAACTTGATGAGTTCCAAGAGTAGATACTGGAAATTGTTCCACCGAGCCCTAGGTGCACTGTATACATTTAAGATGTACAGGCTATTTTGTCTCGTGTCCGCGGGGACAACCTCAATGATTTGATGAGGGATATCTGACGTGAGAGTAGCATGGGTATAGGTGAGTTTCTTGGACACAAGCGCGCACACTTTCGCCTCGTCCGAGCCCCTAATGGCCTCGTAGCCACTGATAGTTACAAGGGTGGCGCCCGGCTCTTGGAGAAGTATGATGTCCGGCGGTTCTGACGATGCGGCAACGTACTGTTGCAGTGAGCCCCGTTTAGATCGGTACCCCCTGCAATTCCATTGCGACATCGTCAGTCCCGCCGTTCTATTTTGCATTTGCATTGCAGGAGCCATCATTCTGTAGCTGGGCTGGGCGAACGTACGGGTGAGCGCGCTCGCTTGTCGTTAGTGACGGCGCTGAGGTTGGTGTAGCGCGTGCGACTAGTGAGGATGAGGAGGATGATGATTTAGGGGGAAGGGGTTGTGCCGTGAGCTCTCTCACGCTCTGCTTGAGTTCGTTAGTAATTTCATGTAGCATTGGTTTCAGCACGGTGGTTTGGAAGTCTACAAAGGCGGCTCGGATCATTTCCTTAACCTCCGTGAGAATGCTTTCTCGCATCTCTTGTATAGCTCGGTGCAATTCTCGTCGAAGCTCCTGCTGGAGGTCGCAGCACAATGCAGTTGTAGACTGGGGAGGGATCTTCGCGCGAGGCGCCTGGGATTGGGATTGGGTTTGTGGTAGGGACTGAGGTTCGGATGAGTGTGAGGGAGATTTGCGCAGTGAAGGTGGCGGGCCCTCCGCCCAACTTACCCCTTTAGATCCGGCTGGCCCTTCGGGCGCTGCTAATGGTAGCTGTTGCGGTAGTGGTGGCGGCTTCTTCTTGGCCGGTGGTGGTGCCACTGGTGGTGGTGACGACGGTGGTGATGATCATGATGATGAAGATGATGGCGGTACCCACTCGCGGTTCTTAGAACACTCGCAGGGGCCTCGGCTCCGAGATCGTGACCGGGATCGGGACCGAGACCGGGAACGGGACCGCGATCGACTTCGTCGCTCTCTAGATTGGGCCAGAGGACGATGCTGTTGCCGCTTTTGTTTCTCGAGTTCCTGGCGCACTCGTTGCTTGTTGGGTGGCTTTCGTGCCCGGCACGCACAGCTGGGATCGGTTGTCGGATGATCCCCTTTGCACGTCAGGCACCGGGGCTGGCACTGGTGAGGTTCGGTGGTGGATGGGTTTTCAGTCCCACTTGTGATGCAGCGCTTGATGCTTGGCGTGGGGCAGACGTCCGCACGGTGGCCCACTGTGAGGCATACGCTGCACACCAGGGCCCTCGGGGTGTGTATGCAGCATCGGTACTCGGCCCCATAATACCTAACGTAGCGCGGTACCTTGAGGCCAGCAAATGTTATGATCGCCGTGGTTGTTCGCCCCATCATGCGAGCATGGAGGATTTCCGCCCCAGGTGCCAACAGGTGGTCTAAAAGTTCGGTTGATGTAGTCCCTGTGTCGGGACCAGTGATGACTCCTTTGCAGGAATTATCGGGGGAGGCGATGTATGTCGAGATGGGGTAGCGATGCGGGCCAAGTGCAAGCGATGTCATCTTGTTAAGGCTGGTCGCTATTCGTTCACTTGGCGTGCTGATGAGGGCGATGTTTTGGGCACGTTGAACACGTAGATGAAGTTCGTCGACCTCTTGTTCCTTGAGGCGCGCCTCGATGCCGACGGTGCGAGTCAGAGTGTGGCGAGGCCACTCACCGAATGTGAGACCGTTTCTCGGGCGCAGGATGACTTTAAAATCGTCAATGGGCAGAGGTGGCGGCCTCTGGGGTCGTCGTGGTACAGTTTGATTCGAATGCAGCGTCTCTTGGCGTCGGGCTGCTCGGTCAGACTTAGCGTCGGCGAGGGTGGTGGTGGTGGTGGTGAAAACTTTTAATTGCGGCAAGAGAGTTTGGGAGCCACAGAGCGGCCCCACTACATGGTCGGCGTCCCTAGTCCGGGACATCGCATGACAATGCCCCGTCTCTCGCCCGTTTCACCAGAGCCCTTTGGGACTCAAGCGAGGAGCAGTTGAGGAGGGCAGTCTCCCATGCCTCTCTGGAAGGGGTAGGAGAAGGGGGGAGGTGGGGATTTTGAGTACATGCCCACACCATGTGGAAGATATCACAGGTCTCCCCACAGTGCGGGCATCGCCCATCCGTGTTAGGATCGTAATGCTTTAAGATTGCAGGACAGAGCAGAGTACCTGTCTGCAGGCGCCTTAAAGTTCGCTCCTCCGTCTTACTCAGCCCCTTGGCAGGGGCTGGGAAAAGGCGGTGGTTGTCGCTATAATGCGTTATTATTTCCCTGAATCGCAGCAGCGGCTGGTTAGTCTCCGAGCCAGAAGAGCTGGGATGAGGAGCTCGGTAAATAAGCGCTCGGGCAGCCGCGTCAGCGGCCTCATTACCTCGTACGCCCTGATGGCCATGAGCCCAAATGATTCTTTTCGGTGTTGGATCAGTGGCAGTCCGTCTTAGAATGCAAGCAGCTAAGGGGGAGATCTCCCCAGCCAAGTAATGACCACATGCTTTTCGGGAGTCCGTAATGATGATTCTCGAATTGGCGTGGGTGGCAGCAAGCGCTATCGCTACTTCCTCGGCTCGCATTGAATTCGGGGCTCGAAAAGAGAGTCCATCGACGTGCATTTCCTGGTGAACAACAGCGGCCGTGTAAAATCCCGTGGGCGACGGCCCTGCTACGTCTACATAATATACACCGGGTCGGGAGCCGTGTTGTCTCTCAAGAGCCCGAGCCCGCGCTTGTCGTCTGTTTTCGTGCATGTCGGTGTCCATGTTACGGGGGAGTGGGGAGACACAGAGCATATGGCGCCACAGTACTGGGATACGCTCCGTCTCCTCTGGAGTGCAGTCGTGTTGGATGTGTAAGCGGTTTAGCAGGCGGCGCCCAGGGGCCGTCTGCATGAGCCGCGTGTATTGGTTCACGAGGTGGGCCTCCCGCAGCTCGTGGTAGGAGTTTAGCACCCCCAATGCCTTCAGTTTGGCATTAGAGGTAGCCACCGGGAGATCCAGGGCTCGCTTAGTTGCCTTGCGGATGATGGCGTCTATTCGCGCCTCGTCTTGCTTAGTAGTGCGGAGATATGGCACGGCGTAGAGGATCCGGCTAGTCACGAAGGCATAGACGAGCCGAAGCGCGTCCCTGCCCCGCAGACCGCCCCGCTTGCGTCTCCGCCGGCCGCGAGTAGTGAGCCATGATCCATCCACCGGGTCTTCTGGATATCCTTCTGTTGCTGGATCGTCGCTGTTGGTAGCTTCCACATCCATGATCGTGGTCAACGGGTTTTCGCGGTGTTGGACAAGGTCGGCTGTCTCTGGACGCCGATCCAGACCACGCTGAGGCTTAGCTCGAGCACTACGGCTCAGAGACGCCTCGAGCGTCCCTGCTGCATCGGTGGTGATCTTGACGTCGCCGTGGAAGGTCGCAGGAAGCGTCCGTTGTCGTGCTCGGAATAGGGCGAGGAAGAGCACGTGAGACGCTGTAGCATCTGCTGCTGACGCAGGAGCTTCAAACCTCACGTCCTCACACGATGGTAGCTCCGAGTGGACTCCTGGGGTGCAGAGGACTGAGCCGTGACTACAGCCGATAACCGACGGAGCCGATACTCCACACGTCTTACGCCATCGCGCGCTAGCAGCGTCTCCAACAGAACGCCGCTGAACGGTTTTTCGCAAACATTACTGCGAGTAATGTATGCGTTAATAGAGAGCTTTAGAATAGGGGCCCCGCCCCAAAGAGCTTTGTGGGTGTTATCGTTGGCGTACAAAGAAGTGAAGAGATTTAGAATAGGGCTTTGGCCTTTGCGGATAGCGTCTTGCGCTTACAGCGCCATTACGGCGTCAAAGAGAAGATATTATTAACTCCATTCTTCACCCTCCATAGCGGTGCGTGTTGCCCGAGCCAGCAAGCAGCAGTAGTAGCAGCAGCCTGCGGTGTCATTGCCCCGTACCACCGAGGTATAGCTACTGCCGAGGTTGTCGCCGCCCATGAGGTAGATGCTTTAGACTCCATAACTATAAGTGTTGCCTGAGCCAGCAAGCGCGAGCCTGAACGAGGCGGCACTGTCGCTTAGCGGAAATGTCCGGCACCGTGCACGTGGCAGTACCAGAGCCATCACTCTTGCCGCGCTCTTAGTTGCGTCGCACTGCAACAGTTAAGTAGTGCCCCTAGCACACTCTTCACGATAGACGAGTGGGCTACATGAAAAAGCAGCGCATTGGTCGTGTCGCCAAGCAGTCCCAAACGCCGATACGATGAACACAAGTCCGTGCGCTCCACACTGAAAGCAGGACAGTGAAGTAGGAGGTGCCCGAACGTCTCCACATCGGCGCAGTTGCTGCACACAGGGCTGCCTTTTCCCTGCAGCCTGTGTAGTCTGGCGGCCCTCATGTAGCATCCGATATGCAGGCGAAGAAGGAACGAGCGGTCCTTGCGCGAGAGTCCGGAGCGGGGGAGGAGGCTAGCGGGCGTACCTGCCGCAACGCGCGGGTGCGTGTGCTGCGCGCGGAGGGTGTGCAGAATCGTCTTCTTCGCCTCGTCTAAAGGGGTGACCAAAGTGGCGATGGGGAAGCGATCGGAGTGAGCCTACTTAGCGAGGGCGTCGGCCGCCTCGTTGCCCGGCAAGCCGATGTGCGCCGGGACCCACTGCAAGGCCAAATCGCAGCCTCGCCCGACGAGATGGCGGAGTTTTGAACCGACGCGCTGCACAAGTGGAAGACTGGCATAATCCTTCGCAAGCATGCACAGTGCCGCGCGCGAGTCAGATAAGATGGCAGAGGAAACGACACCGCTCTGCTGTAGAAGTAGGTCAGCCGCAAGGTCAATCGCAGCGAGCTCGGCCACCGTCGACGACGAAGCAAACCGCAGGCGGCACTGTCGCGTAGCGGAAATGTCCGGCACCGCGCACGCAGCTGCACCGGAGCCATCACTCGACACAGTGCAGTCGGTGTATAACAGGAGCGGGTCCCCTAGGCGCTCGTAGAGAAGTGCAGCCGTCTCCTGCTGCATGGCAAATACACCATTTCGGCACTTTGACTTGACACCTGGCACACTGGTGGTGACGTCGAGCATCGCGGATTCGTGCGGCGAGAGCGGCAGAGGCAGAAGTTACGGCAGCGACGTGATGAGTACGCTGAACTCGGTGGCACGCTGGCGCATGCCCGAGCCCTCGAGGGTGTGGAGGCGGCACACGAGGCACTGGCCCTGTGGCAAACATTGCAGGCGCGCGATCAGTCAGTGTACAGAGGCGGCGGCCACTGTCTGCGGGGTCAACTCTGGAATCAAGAAGCGCCTGCTCAGGCAAAACACTTGTCTACGAAAACCCTTTCACCTTGGTGTAGTCAGCGAAACCTGAGCGGAAGTGAGTGTGTAAACCCTCCCCAACAAAGGCGGGTAGGCGACGATGACCTTGGACGCTCCCATCTGTCAAAGTTTCAACGGGCGTTTTCCCTCACCTAGGGATCAAGGGAGGACAGAGTGTTTATTAGCAGCCGTTGTCGCCTCTTCAGTGTGCATTCTCTTTCAGTCATGCTAGGCTGAATAACTGTAACGTTTTCATGTAGATACTGTAAATAAAAACCATATTCCTCGTTCTCGATGAGATCAAGTCCTTCCCTTCAACAAAGTCCTCAGAGTGGTTGAGTTGTACGACGGCATGGGCCAGCTACCTTCTATTTCATGCCCGACTACAATCCTTACAACTGGCTGACACCGTTGAGGCGGACTAGGCGACATTGTGCTGTGTCTGCAGTGAGTGCTTGGTTCTTGCTTTGACTCTCTAATCTTCATCTTGTGGTTGTTTTGTTTAGAACAGTAGGAAAGCTGGATTGTTGAGTGTTTGCTAGGTTGTGTCTACCTAGGTATGTTTAGCGAGCAGGACCAAGGGAGTAAAGTAGCAATCATGGAGTTAAGGACAGTGCTGAGAGACGAATTGTTGATTCTTGGTGAAGAACTGGGCCTAGAGGTACGCAACGAAATGCTAAAATCAGAATTATTACAGCTGATTTCCGAACAGACCAGTGAGGAGGACATTGAAATTGGGTTGGATTTTTTAGCAAAAGAGGGAAACGGGACAGACAGAGAGAAGAACGGAACAGAGAAGAACGCGACAGAGAGAGCGAGGAACGCGAGAAATATAGCGAGTTAAAAAAATGCAACTTGAACTTGAAAGCAAACGTTTGGAGTTGTCTCAAGGAAGTGAATGGGCTCTGAGACGATCAAGTGAGGCAGAATCATACCATATGGACAGTCAGTTAAAACCATATGAGGTCGGGAATGACATAGGCTTGTTCCTAGGAAATTTTGAAACGACTTGCGAGAAGATGAACTTTGGCCCGACTACATGGCCACAGCGGTTGCTGTCTATGTTGCCGTGTGAGGCTGCGGAAGTAATAGCCAGACTAAGTGCGCAGGATACATATGATTACGCGAACGTTAAGGCTAGTCTTTTGATGAAATACCGCCTTTAAGCCGAAGCTTTTCTGCAAACGTTTAGAAGCACGGGCAACAAGGATAGCGAGGGGTAGCCGGATTTTGCACATAGCTTAAAGGCCAACCTAGTCGAGTGGTTGAAAAGCGCGGAAACGTACGAGAGCAGAGACCTGATTAATTAATTTATTTTTATTTAGACCTATTGCAGCCAATTTATGGGCCTATTGCAAGAGTGGGCTAGACAAAAAGAACTCATACAAAAACAAGTAAACAATAAAATTTAGAAATTCGTGAGAAAAAAGGCAGATGACAGAAATCAAACTCAAAATAACAGAAACACTGAGAGTCAGTACAAAGACGAGAATGAGTCAATACACTGTAACAACAAGAAAATGCATTAAATCAGGTGTAGTTAACTTTGAAGAGGAAATCGTTAAATGGTACTGACTCAATTGTACCAGGATTAAGTTCCAAAATTCAATAGTACATGGGAAAAAGCTGTATTAATATTTATTGCGTCGAACAAAGTAATAATAATATTTGGGGTTTTACGTGCCAAAACCACTTTCTGATTATGAGGCACGCCGTAGTGGAGGACTCCGGAAATTTTGACCACCTGGGGTTCTTTAACGTGCACCTAAATCTAAGCACACGAGTGTTTTCGCATTTCGCCCCCATCGAAATGCGGCCGCCGTGGCCGGGATTCGATCCCGCGACCTCGTGCTCAGCAGCCCAACACCATAGCCACTGAGCAACCACGGCGGGTTCGAACAAAGTAAGGCTTAATATTAGGGCTATGGGGACTCCTACTTGACCGAGAAATATCTGAAGGAATATATATGGGGATGTGAGACACGATAAGAAAAATTGACGATGCAATGCAGAAACTTCATTGACTCATTGTGACAGCGTATGGGTAAAGGGGTTAAGTTCAGAGAAGTAAAGGCACGAGAGGGCGAAAAATGGTTATCACAGAGACGATATATGAACTAATAGATTTTCGTTGTATGCTCCCAATGGAGTTAATGTCGCACTGATTATGAGGGTTCCAGACACGAGAAGCATAATCCAGGATTGGGCTAATTAAAGTGTTTTACATTAGTAACTAAGTTTCCTTTGGAAAATTGTTGAAATTGCGCCTCAAATACTCGAGGTTACTGATTGCTTTAGTGCGAATGAAATTAATGCGTTTTCACGAGGACATGTTAGTGGTAATATGACGCCAAGATACTTGCGTTCCGAGACCATGCGCAAGGATAAGTCGTTGAAAGTGTAATTGATTAATGAAATAGAGGCACTATTAGAAGATGACATTAACACAGTTTTAGTAAAATTTATTTTCATTTGCCAAGTGTTGCACCAGGTATAGAAGCTGACAAATGAGGAATTTAGTTCAAGATGGTCTTCTGGCGTGTTAATCACGTGATACAAAACACAGTCGTCTGCATAAAGGCGTATGTCTGAAGTGACGTTTGAGGTTCGTCAGAAATTTTTAGTAGAAATAGTAAAGGATTAAGAACCGACCCTTGGGGTACACCAGATGACACGTCAGCTAGAACAACAATTAGTTGAATTATAACATACGAATTGTGACCGATGAGAAAGGAAACTCGCAATCCAATTAAACAAGTGAGAAATTTTCAAGTTCATGTTGAGCTTTATTAGGATATTAGAATGCAGTACAGTATCAAAAGCCTTGAAAAATATATATATATATATATGGTGTCGATCTGGGCGCCAATATCAAGGGCGCAGGGAATGTCGTGCGAGAATTCAGCTAGTTGTGCTAAGGTGCTGAAATCTTTCCTAAAACCGTGCTGAAATTTAGAAAGCATCTTCTTAGATTTCAGAAATTCTATTATATGTTTGTGAATGATGTGCTCCAGCATCTTACACGAATATGCTGTTAAGGAAATAGGTCTCTAATTAGATAACAGCTGTTTATTGCCAGATTTAAATAATGGATGTACTTTGGCCAGCTTCCATGAGGATGGAACAATGCCAGCATTGAGGGACTTTTGAAAGATGATGGTTACATATCGAGCAGATCACAATTAATAACGAACCAGAAACGAATTGGGTATACCATTAGGACCTGTCAATTTTTTGTGTCTAACTGTAGTATTAGGTTCAGTGCACCATGCTCATTAATCATGTTATCAGTAATCGGGGTTGCCACATTAGGAGGGTCAAAGGCTAGAACTTTGCTGATGTCTGATTAAAACACAGCTTTAAAGTAGGCACAATAAGCATCAGCTATTATTAACGAATCATTAGTTGTTTCATCATTGACGATTATAGACGCCGATGCAGACTCTGTTGGCAAGACAGAGCGCCAAAATTTGCGAGGATTAGTTTTTAAAGATTTCATAACTGGACATTGAAACAATGATCTTTTTCCGATTTTGTAATTACTCGCAGTTCTTCCTTTGTCCTACGAAACTTGGTAGCACTATCAGGGTCTGATAAACGCTTCATGCGTCTGAGGCGTCCAACGTGGCGTGATACGTGAAGTATATCACGTGTCATCCAGGGCCCTTTGAGGTTCTTTTTCTTTGTTTTTGGCGGAACAAAATGTTCCATGAAGTCACTGACAAAAGTTTCAAAGTTGCTGACTAGTTCGTTGATTTCACCCATGTAACTAATCGTGTGAAATGCACCGAAAGAAGAAGCAAGAAAATCGGTGATTGTAATATTGACACGTGTACTTGATTGTCTATCGGGCGACATGTTTCACCGCCTAACAGATGTTATCGCACAGCACAGGACGGCCTGTATGTATCGCAAGTTTCTGGAATGTTATCGATGCTTCCATCCGCTGTCTGTGACCGAACCTTATGTAACCTGATTGCATGTGTGCGCGACGCTAATAATGTAGTACTTGGTGGAAGGCACGCGGGTCCCAGCGGTTACTCTGGATCATTCGACGACTGATCTATAAAAGCCCACGCGCTTGACCCGCTGAGCAGATGTTCACGATCGCCGACTGTGTTTGCCGTTGTCGCGGTTCTTTAAGTCTAGCCTGTTTTTGTGGGCATAGGTTCACCCAATAAATGTTAGTTTCGTCCTTCACAGTATTGCTACTGTGTTCTTCATACGTCACTCAACGTGACAACATCGTTATCGCGAGCAAACCCAGGACACGTGGTGAAAGTCGACAGCGGCGCGAAAACAGGACAGTTAATGGTAATTGCCACAGCCTTGGGGTCGGAAATTCCATCAACAATATCACATTCAAAACCACGCTGATAAATATTTGAACCGAGAAAGACCAAGTCAAGCAGCGAGTCACCTCTTGTTGCGTCGTTAACAATTTGCTTTAGATCGAAGAACAAGGAAATGTACAATGATTCTTGACAGATGGATGTATCCCGACCAGGAAACGTAAATGATGGCCAATGGATAGCTGGAGCGTTGAAATCGTCCATCAAAATAAGATTAGACATTTTGAATGTTTGTATGTTCAAATAATCATTAAGGATGTGCAATACGTCGACAGGTGAAGGTGGCGGTCGATAACAAATGCAGATAACAATGGACTGTTCATTAAGAAAAATTTTGGACCAGACAGATTCAGTTTCTGCTGGCGCCTTCAAAATGGAGAACTTAATTTCAGAGCGAACGATGAGAGCGGCCTTTGCAATCCTGTCGATCTACTCGTATCGCCACGTAGCCTCGGGGAGTGAATTCTGAATCATGGACGCCATTGTGAAGCCACGTTTCCGTAAGGCCACAATATGTGGGGAGTGCGAACACACAAGAGACAAGAAGTCAGGAAATTTATTTATAATATTTCTAGTGTTAATATTCATAATCGAGAGGTTTTCATGCCTGTGCTTACGAAGTCAAACTGAAGACGTAGTAGAATGTCGGGCTGTGCGTTTGGGGGACTGCCTGTGGTCCTTCTCAAGGGCATACTTATCAGCGTTCCAAACGTACTGAGAATTATTGATGAGGATGAAATTGAAGCTGAGCTTCACCTCAGAGCCTCAGAGCTTCACCTTAGAGCTTCACCTCATTGTCGCGATGTACCTGGGACGGTTCCCAAATGTTTTTTTGGAGTGCACGGGTTTTAAAGGAGATGTCTTCGGTTGCATGGTAGTCAGTGTCTTTATATTTGTGTACGTTGTTTCATATGGTTATTTTCTCGGAGTAGCCCAAATTCTCAGAATAACAGGACGCGGACGGTCCTCGGGTACCCTCCAAGCCTATGACAGCGTTCGATTCTTGGATATTGGATCGACAATTGCTCTGAAATGACATTTGACACCTTGTTTAATAAGTCCTCCTCATCCTCATTTCGGTCTTCTGTGATGCCATCTAAGATTAAGTTATTGCGACGAGATCAATTTTCCAGGTCATCATTTTTCTTATTCAGCTGCACCACAGCAACAGTCAAGGAATCAAGCTGAGCACGTAAGATGTCGTACTTTTCCGGTGGTGAAGACTCAAGCGCAGTCACATGAGAATCGAGATGTTCGAAACGCTTGTCGACAGTTTTCTCGAATTTATGTCGTCTATGTCACGAGCTAATCGCTTCTGCCCATCTAACAGTTCAGATTGCATTTTGGCAATCATAGTGTCATTAGCATCAACGGCCGTAGCATCGGCGTGTGACGCGTAAGCAGCGGCTGCTGCAGATCTCGTAAGGCTACTCGAAGCCATCTGAATTTTGGGGGAAGGGTGAAGACCAGGATTTTTCTTTGGAGGGCCGCGGTTAACATCCACGTCAACGCTGAAGAGAAGGCGACTCAAGCATGTGAAGAACAGGAAACAACATCATGTGGGCATGGGAACAGCTGTACAAACCTATCATAGGATGTAATACAATGGGCGTCTTTGCGGTAACATACCTGCACGAAGAAAAATATTCTGGTGAGCATCTAGCCGGTACTGCCGTCTCCTAGCCCACTGAAGAAGGGCGCTGGGGGCAACGCTTTTATGTCCTCGGTATGTGACGTTATAGCGGCGCGCAGACTGCTGATGGCCGGCTGATCCAGCGAGGCGTATGCAAAGGTGTGCAGGGCGTCGCCAGATACGCCGATGAATAGGCCAGGGCTATCACACAGGGTGATAGGGCAGTTCAGGCGCGCATCGTCAGTGCACTGCACGAGCCGACGTGCATTAGATTTGAATGCACGACACATGCATTGAATTATTCTAGACACATGCATTGAATAGATGTGTCTAGAAAAGTTTTACAGAAGCATGCGACAATATGTGAAGCGGTGGGTGCAAGACAGAGGAAACGTAAACACTTTGGAAAGGGTGGCTGAATTAGCCAGAGAGTGCGCAATGCATAGAAAGCAGAACACCGAGGGCGGTAATTGGGATGGTCGAAATGGACCGCAGAAACCATTTCCGTTCAAATAGGGTTCGCAGACTAGACGACCGGAGCCTGTAGACGTAGAGGAAAAGCCCTAAGAAAAGACCGAGGAGAAGTCAAACGCGAAAACCGTACAAAAAGAGCAGAAAATAAAATTTGCATGTTTTAGAACGAACCGCTGCTAGAAGTGCCACCACCAAGCACATATCGCTGTTAACTGCGGGAAGCCTAGCGTAGTTTTCTCCTTACGTGAATGAAAAAGACAAGAATATGGAACTTTTAAGCCCATATCTTCATGACCTGCAAGTTTCTGGGAAACCATGCCGGGTGCTGCGAGACAGTGCCGCCACTATGTACATTGTCCATCCGCCTTACGTGACGGTAGATGACTTCACTGGAGAAGTGGCATGGATCAAACAGGTTGTAGAATAACACAGCGTGTGTAAGCCCATGGCCAAAGTCAAAATCGGTGGACTGTTCGGGGAGCTCGTAACCGTGGCTGCAGTTTCCAAATTCTTGTCGCTGCAGTACCCTTAAATTTTTTCTAATCGGTCGGATCAGTTACTGCGGGACAAAGGACTTAAACTGGCAGAGGGCGTAGTACAGGCGTTGACGCGAGGCCAAGCTCGTAAAATTGCGTCGCTTTCGGCTAAAAATGCAAAAGCTGCAACAGCGGAAGTAGCAAAAAAGGTAACTTCAGTAACCGATTCCGAGCTAGGCTCGAGGGACGAGAAAACGGTTGAGTAAACCCTGCGAGCTGAGCAGCTCAATGAGAGCGTATCACTAGGGTGTCAAAGTTGACACCTGCAGGAAGAGCCAGCTGACGCACTCACAAGCGAGACAGGGCCGTTACTATCACCGGCCTCAAAGAATTTTGATCAGCTCGTACCTGTGGACATAGAGTCACTGGCAGCCGAGCGAAGGAATGATGACAGCTTAGCTAAATTGCATCACGCAACTAAAGAAGGCATTGCTAGGCGCAACGTTACCATACTAGAGAGAGCAGGATTGTCGTTTTGGCACTACAGAGACCGAAAGGGCAGGATTCATGATCAGGTAGTTGTACCCACTAAGCACATAGAGGACCTTTTCAGTCTCTGTCATGAAAATGGGTGGTTTGGCCACCTAGGCATAAACAAATCAAAGGAAAGATTGTTTATGAAATACCACTGGCCTGGCTGTTTCAAAGACGTAGAAAACTTTGTAAGATCATGCGACGCCTGCCAGCGCTCGGGTAAACCAGGAGAAACATGGAAATCTCCCCTAAAGTTAGTGCCCTTGATAATAGAACCTTTTAGACGACTTGTGAGAGACACGGTAGGGCCTCTACCAAAGACAAAGTTGGGTTACAGGTACTTGTTTACCATGCTGTGTCCAGCTACAAAGTTGCCGGAAGCAATCCCTCTGAAAGAGCTCAGCTCCCCGGTGTTATGATTGGGGGTTCAATCCGATCGCTCGTGATCCGTTGTCAAGATTGGAGTCGGGCATGAATTAGCAGGTAGCTGGCCCATGCCGTCGTCCAACTTATCCACGCTGAGGACGTTGATGAAGGGAAGGACTGCTTCTCATCGAGAACGAGAAATATGGGTTTATTTACAGTACTTATATCAGTCTAACATGACTGTTTAAAAAAGTACATCAGTCTAACATGACTGCTTGAGAGAGAGTCTCTTGAGCAGCCGCACAACAGCGGTTTTTAAACACTCGGTCCTCTCCCGATACCCAGGCGACGGAAACGGCCGTCTAAGCACCGTAGGCGAGTTGACCAGGCACCGTAGGGGAGAACGAGGCACCGTAGGGGAGAACGAGGCACCGTAGGGGAGAACGAGGCACCGTAGGGGCATTTATTCCCCGAACTGCAGCGCGGCCGGCGGCCGCGCTGCAGTTCGGGGAATAAATGCCCACTGTCTGGCGGGGAATAAACACAGTTCGGGGAATAAACGCCCACTGTCTGGCGTCTTGGTCGGCACGTGTGAAGAGCTGTCAGTAGAAGTTCCGGCGGCTCAATAACAATAGTTGGTCTGCCGAGCCCGTTTAGTTACAATGGCGACTTCGTCAAACTCGGCTCCAATGGCGGAGAGTCGAGGACGCACGTATTGTTCACACACAGTCGACTTAGTCACGCCGTGGCTAGAGGTGTGCGGCGACGCTCCCGGAATGTTGCCGCCATAGTCGCAACTGGGAGGCATAACTGGCACTGCAGCTGGCCGTTCTTAACACCGGAATTAGTAGACGCACTTTTATCAGTATTCGCACGAGATCGGTTTCCAGCCGAAATTCAAGCGGATCATGGGTCAGTATTCACCAGCTCTCTGACTTCCACATTCTTACAAAAGGCGGGGTAAAGTTATTACACAGTTCCGTCTTTCACACTCAGTCAAATAGTGTAGAGAGCTCGCATTCAGAGCTTAAGCGAGTTTTGCCGGCACTCTGTTTCGAGCACAAGGAGGACTGGGAGAATTGCCTTCCGGCCACGTTGTTTGCTTTGCGAACGGTTCCTCTGAGGCTACAGGATTCTCGCCAGCAGAATTAGTGTATGGGAGGACACTCCGTTCTCCACTGAGGTTGTTAAGAGAGATGTGGGAGGAAAAAGGGGAGAGTCCAACAGTGGTTGAATACGTGCTAAATCCGCTGTAACGGCTAAGCACAACCCAAGAACTAGTCGGAAAGAACATTGGAGTAGCTCAATAGAATGCCAAATTCTATTACGGCAAGAATACGAGGCTTCGTACGTTTAACGCCGGAGACCAGGTAATGATCCTGAAACCTTCAAGAAAGAACAAGCTTGAAGTTCACTGGGACGGACCCCTTAAAGTGCTGCACAAACTTTGAGATACTCACTATGCTCTGAAAATGCCCGGTCGCAGGAAGGAGGTGACAATATACCACTGCAATTTGATGAAGCCGTACGTAGAGCAGAGCGGAGTCGTTAACTGTGCCATCAAGGAGCAGGACGACACTAGTACCATGTTTAATGAGGATAAGGCGACCTTCAACTCTGAAATCAGCCTGGAAGAAGTGGTAAAACATTCGGTAAACTCGCACGCTCTGAAACCCGAGTAGCTAGATGAGCTAAAGAGGACGTTAGGGGAATATCCCGACAGAGTCAGCGATCGGCCAGGTAGAACCGAACTAATAACGCATGAAATAGAGCTGACGTGAACCGAACCCGCAAGATCAAAGCCTTACAGGGTGTCTCTATGACAGAGAAAAAATATGGAGGCAGAGATACAGTGCATGATACAGTTGGGAGTTAATGAACCCGCTGAGAGTTACTACACTTCACCGCTAATACTTGTAGAAACTCCTCCCACGTCCGTGTGTTGACTGCAGGAAGTTAAAGGCCATCACTAGGGATCAGCTGTACCCGATACCCATCATTGAGGAACGAATCGAAAGAGTGCTGCTAAATACATTTCACTTATACATCTCGTGCGGGGATACTGGCAAGTTCCCCTTTCAGAAAGTACCAGCCGCTATGCCGCATTTATCTCACCTGTTGGCACTTCTCGCCCTCTCGTTGTCAGCTTCGGGCTGAAGAACGCACCGTTTAGCTTCTCTAAGTTTTTGGATATTGTCCTAAAAGTGTTTAAGGAGTTCGCCTTGCCATATGTTGATGATGTAGCAATTTTTAGGACAGCTAAAACAGCTGTTCTCGCGGTTGAGGGAAGCAGGCTTAAGGATGAAGGCGGAAAAGTGTAGGTTTGGCGGCTCGCAGGTTACTTATCTGGGCCATGTTGTCGGTCAGGGCACGAAACGGCCGGCCGAGCTGGGAATAGCTACGATTGGAGATATGCCGGGCACGAAAACAGACATTAGTTCATTTTTGAGACTTGTGGGTTACTATCAACGGAACATTCCCAATTACTCGCAAATGGCAAGTTCTTTAACGGACGCCCTCCGAAAGGGGGTATCGTATAGCGTGCACTTGGATAAGGAGAAAGAAAACGCTTTCGAAAGTTTCAAAGCACTATTGATTTCTCGTCCTATGCTTTGCACGCCAGACTACACAAAGAAATTCATAGTTCAGTGTGACACAAGCGACAGGGGTATGGGCGTGGTATTTAGTCAGGTCGGCGACGATAAGGTGGAACATCCTATCCTCTATGCCAGCCGTAATCTAACTGTAAAAGAGGAAGCCTACAGCGCTTTAGAGACAGAATGTGCTTGTTTAGTTTGGGCAGCCAAGAAGTTGTCGTTTTACTTGTATGGAGCGAGGTTCACCTTCGAGACCGACCACTGTCCTCTGGCGTGGCTCAATCAAATGTCACACAAAAATGGCCGCTTGCTCCGATGGAGTCTCTCTCTCCAAGACTACAACTTCTCCGTTAGGTATAAGAAACGAAAGTTGTATAGCGATGCGGATGGTTCGAACAGGCTAATTTTAATTCTGAGTGCAGGGACCCCGCATAAAGTTTAGGGGTTGTTATCGTTAATTTTGTTAAGCCAAGAAGAGTCCCTGCCACTTAGGAGGACTCCCTCCATGATTGGCCAATTTGTCAGCACGAAATTACTTCCAAATTGGCGTAGGGAAATACAGCATTTTTTGTTTCTGCACTTATGTTTTCTTTGAAGCCTAGCGGGTCTAAAGTGAGATCCAAGATACGTCATCTCGGAGCAGAGCCGTGTGGCAGTGTTCACTTTGCAGTTGGCTGCCCTTGTTGGGATGTTTTGGGGCGATGTCATCATTTCACAGCTGGTCGCTGCAAGCCAAGGCATCCCCCCCTTGCCACCAGCCATTCCCTTCCTGCCCAGCGGTTATCAGCACTGACCAGTCGAGATTTTCCGGGTCATGGGGGAGCTGTTACGGTCGACCGGCGGGAGCTGGCGATCTTCGGGGAAGCGAACGCCGGAACCAGCCCGGCCCGCTGCGGCGACTCACTTTGTAAGGACGAGAGTGCGCCGCTTCCCCAACCCGTTGGCGCCGGTATGTGTAGACGCGGTCGGCGGACCAATTATTGTTAGTGGATTCGCCGTGACCCTCACGGTTTCTTTAAAGCGGCGAACGCCTGGAATAAGATATTTTGCGGCGCCGTCTCACGGGCCTTAGGAGTCGTCAGTCAATGGACAGACGCGGCGGCCGCTGTCTGCGGGGTCATCTCTGGGATCAAGAAGGGCGTCAAGATACCCGTGTCTGCGAAAACCCTCTCACATCGGTGTAGTCAGTGAAACCTGTGCGGAAGTGACTGTGTAAACCCTCCCCCTCAAAGGCGGGTCGGCGACAATGACTTTGGATGCTCCCATGTGTCGAAGGTTGAATGGTCGTTTTCCCTCACCTAGGGATCTAGGGAAGACAGGGTGTTTATAAGCAGTCGTTGTCGGCTCTTCTGTGTGCATTCTCTTTCAGTCATGCTAGACTGATGAACTGTGACGTTTTCATGTAGATACTGTAAATACGTCCCATATTTCTCTTTATCGATGAGAACAAGTCCTTGCCTTCAACAACGTCCTCAGCGTGGATGAGTTGGACGACGGCATGGGCCAGCTTCCACCTGTTCTATACCCGACCCCAACTCTTACAGCGGCCAGTTTCCTGCTTCTGCGAGAGTTGCTCCCACTAGGGAACTGCGAGGAAGCCCGTAGAGTTGGCGCATTACGGCGCGGTGCTCCATATCGATGGCTTTCTAGTTGATGGCTCTGGCGCTGGTGAGGGGAAGCGCATATAGCGCTCGCGATGTTGCGACCGAGTTGTGAACTCGAAGCGCAAGTTGCGGTGCACAGCCACGACCACGGGCGAGCAGGAAGCGTGTGGCGCCAGCCACCTTCTTAGAATTTTTGCAGAGGTGGGAGACGGTGGCGTTAAAGTTGACCCGGCAGTCGATGCCGAAGCCGAGATAGCGCACTTTTATCGACCACAGGACGGGGCTTCCGCGCAGCGTGAGACAAGGCAATTCGAAGCGTGGACGAGCACGGGGGTGTACTCACAACGCCTCAGTTTTTGACGCCGGGAGCTGGAGCCCTATGCTGGCGAGGTATTCATTGACGGCGCTGATCGCCGACTGCAGGGATTTTCGCATTTGAAAGCCAAGGTCCGTGGGCCCGCACGCAAACTGTGCAATATAATCGGCGTAGATCGCCACGCAGACTTCGTGGGCTGTCATCTTCGGGATGTAGCCAGGCAGTCTTGCCAGAGCCAAGTTAAAAAGAAATGGGCTGATCACGCTGGCTTGAGGAATGCCGTAGGTCACGCAGCGAGGGGCACTGAGCGCATCGCCAACTCTTACTGTGAGCGTGCGGTCGCTGAGGAAGGACGGGACATAGTCAAAGAGGCGGCCAGGGACACGTAGTCCACGAAGGGTTTGAATGATGGTGGTGTGAGGGAGACGCGCTGGGACTCCCCTTGCGCGCTTCTATAAAACACTAATATCCACCGAGTGCCGTCGTCGCGAAGTCTACGCGTCTCCTTCGAAATCCACGGCACACCGGTACAGGCTAAATCTGGCGAACGCTCCATGCGGCGCTCGTCTGTTGAGTCACTGACACCTCTCGCGCAGCACCTAGATCAGTGTGTTGCAAACTAATCGTTTCCTCGTCAAGTTGCTCGCCGAGACTTGCCTCGTAATCTTAGAACACTATTATTTAAGTGAATAGTCCCTTTTGTAACGATTACCCAGGGACTTGTCCACATTCAATCATGTGTGGCTAGCGGTTCCTGCGAGACACCTGAGCACATTATGTTAGAGTGTCTCAACTTACTTTCGCAGCGCACGTCACGACTAAGAGACTATAGTCCCTCAGGTGCGAATTATGATTGACTGTCCATAAATGCGTCAAACGTACACAACCTACCTCCGAGGCACTCAAAAAGGCGTCGCATAACTTAACAACTATTGCAAACAGGTGCAGTGTGTGGAAGCATTTTTTAACCACCGTGGTTGTTTAATGGACTTGGCGTTGCGGTGCTAAGCACGATTTCGCGGGTCAAAACCCGTGCGAGGCGGGTGCACTTCGATGGACGCGAAATGCAATAAAGCCGGCGTACCGAGCATAGCGTGAACGCTAAGATACCCTAGGTGGTCAAAATCGATCCCGAGTTCTCTCCTATGGCGTGCTTCATGATCAAACCGGGGTTTTGGCATGTAAAACCCCAGAACCTAAAGTAAAAGTGCTGTTTTCGTTGCCAGTTTGGTTGCCCGGATTAGGAAATCTTGTTAAAGCTAAGAGTAGAAAAAGGCGTTGTAGGCAATCATAATTAACCTAACTGGGGGATTATGGAAGCGTTTCCCATTTACCGCCTTCAAGGCAACTGTGTAAGCCGACAGTCTAGTGCACTTAGAAACGGAAAAATAGTATAGCTTTAGTATTCATGCTGTGCACAATTTTAATGGCATAGGACTGTGTGAATGCGACTTTTGCATTAAATTTTCTCTTTCGTTGCTGCTGTTGTTGTTTATTTAGATATTTCTGCCATGTTTCTAATATTCAAAGGATTTGTACGACTTTTCGCTCCAATAAACTTTAGTTGAAATTCCCAACGTTCATTTGTTATTTATTATTTTTGTCTTGGTCTTTGGTGCTCTTTCATCATGTAATGTGGAGGTATCCTCGTAAAAATATTTATTATTTATAATTTTCGTGGTCAGGAATGCAGCATCACGTAATAAGGCAGCATGAACCTCGAGGATTGCCTCTGCACTTGAAACTGCTTCCAGAATGGCTCAATGGACTAGGGTACTCGTCTTACATGGTTGGAAAGGTGAGTGTTCCTTTCTCGTCTTCTGCATTTCAAGCAGTTCTTTCATCTGGCGTGCCAGGTGATACATTTCACCTTGTGTAGTTTTATCGACATTTCAATAACCAGGAATTTTCATTCTTTTTCAGCTTCTCATACTTATTGCGTAAACACGAGGAAGCAAACGTTTGACATGATAGTTCTGCGAAAACCCGCAAGGTGGAGAGAATTAATCAAGAGAAAATAAGACATCCACTCGTTCGGAGCAATTTCTGCAAAGGAGACCCGTTCGGGTTCCTCGAAAGAAAAGCCTCGCAGTAGAAGAAAAATTCGTCCTGGTCCGGGGCTCGAACCCGGGACCACCGCCTTTCCGGGGCAGCCGCCCTACCATCGGAGCTAACCAGGCGGCTAGCGGATGGCAGGGCAAAGTTGAATTTGCCGACAGCTCGAAGCAAATGCAAGCTAACCGGAGCTTCACTCCACCTTGCGAGTTTCCGCAGAAATATCACGTCAAACTCGTGCCTTTCCTTGAATTTGGCAAATTAAAGCAAATAAGTCGACAAATAAGTCGGCAAATAAGTCGGCAAATTCGACTGCGCCCGGCCATCTGCTAGCCGCCTCGTTATCTCCGATGGTAGGGCGGCTGGCGCAGAAAGGCGGCGGTCCCGGGTTCGAGTCCCGGACAAGGGCGAATTTTTCTTCAACTGCGAGGCTTTTCTTTCGAGGAACCCGTATGGGTTTTCTTTGTAGCAATTGCTACGAACGGTGGATGTCCAATTTTCCCTTTATTAATTATTTCTCTCCACCTTGCTGGTTTCCGTAGAACTATCACGTCAAACTCCTGGCTTTGCTTCGAGCTGTCGACAAATTCGACTTCGCCCTGCCATCCGCTAGCCGACTGGTTAGCTCCTATGGTAGAGTGGCTGTCCCGGTAATGCGGTGGTCCTGGGCTCGAGTCCCGACTACGACGGATTTTCCTTCAACTGCGAGGCTTTTCTTTCAAGGAAGTCGTGTGGGTTTCCTTTGTAGCAACTTATACGAACAGGTGGATGTCTGATTTTCCCTTTATTAACTCAAGGAAACAGTGCCGAAAGACGCTGAAGATAAATCTTTCATGACATATGCAGACATGATTCAATAAGAAAGCAGTCAACTTCAAGCCACGCACACAATGTTTTGTCTCCCTGCTTCTAATGTTTGCTATAGGTAAAAATATTTTGTGGCTTACGTAAAATCAGTTATTTCTACACGTGCCGTACTCATTGAATGTATTTCTTTTAGTGGCATCTCGGCTTTCACAAAACTGAGTACACACCCACGAGAAGGGGCTTTTCTAGCCACGTGGGATCCTGGGGAGGCTTCGTCGACTACTACACTCACGATCGACAAACGGTAAGCTCGCTTTGAAGTTATACATCGCAAGCTGTAATGCGATCTGACGATTACTTATGGCACGCATGCATGTGTTTTCGGCCTAAGACTGGCAGCAATACTAAAGAAACCTGCTTCTTTGTAACCCTTGAGGACAAGCACGCGTTTGGTAATATTTATTAGGGCTGAAAGGAACTTTATGAATACAATACTAAATTTGCTCAAGTCAAGTGATGTGTGACAACTGTTGAGTCCAAGTCATGTTCACGTTGTCACAGAGGCGAAGGCATTAAAGAAGAGAAGGGGTAAGGCGCGTGGTTGCGGCAACGACCGAAGGTGCGATAGCGGCCGAGCGCGTAGAATTTAAAATAAAGGGGTGCTGTGCACAAGGCCGGTGACACGGCCGTGTATCAGCCGACGTGTCAATGACCATGTACACAGCAACTGGTCGTGGGCTATTGTCTATCTGAAAGAGATAACGAAACGAGTGGCAGGAAACGACGCTCGTGAAAAAAAAGGTTACTGAAACGAAATTAATATATAAATGAAAGCGAAATAATGGAGAGGGAAAAACACTAAGCAACCGAAATAGGTGTTGTTGTCCATAGCTTCAAGTTTAGCATAACGAATAGATTCTAAAGCTCCCTTTGAAACGTTTATGTCTATTGGTTGCAATGTCTTGAACTTATGGTTAAGCTATGATTCTCTGTATTTTCTGTCTCGTTCAGAACGGAAATTTGACTGTAAGATGTAGAGTTTAAGGTCGTGAAAGATGTGACCTGGTTGGTTGAAATCCTCGGCGACGGCTTTGAGAAGCTTTCTAACTGTGTGCGCGCGATTTCCGTTTAATCTGAAGTTCATTGATTGTGCCGTTTCCCCTATGCATTGTGTTGTACTGAGGGAACATTGAAACCTCCCCGTTTCTTTATGCTTTTATTTATACATTTATTCCATTTCAGTAATTGCTTTTTTCGCGAGCAACGTTTTCTGCCGTACCTTTTATTATCTCTTTCAGAGAGACGATAGCCCATTGACCTCCACCGAAGCAGATAATGAAGGGGTGCTGTGCACACAGCCGTTGACACGCCGACTGAGACTGACACACGGCCGTGTCACCGGCTTTGTGCACAGCACCCCTTTATTCTCAATTCGACACCCTCGCCCCTAACACACTTTCCGTCGTTGCCGCACCCACGTACCTTACCCCCTCTACCCTGTAGAAGAAACCTACCGATAAATACCGTGCCGAGGAGAGCATATGTCGCCTTGAAAAAAACAAGTCTACTTGTCGAAATGTTGGTTTCCGTTTTTAGGTTTTCGTTTTGCTCACCGTCTTGAATTTCCATCTCCCAACTTCCCCGTGTTTTTCCTTAACCAGTTGTTCCATCACATACGTCTGGCAGTACGTAAGTGATGGCTAAGCCATGCCGCGTACAGAGATATGTATAATTCTGAACTTGTGACGCTTGAAATTTTCATGATGGCCAACTGCCTTGAACAATTCAAGTAAAATTTTCATTCTCATTACGCGTATAAAATGCGTTTAAACAAATGTGTAAATTATACCATGAAAATTTAAGTGATAAAACTGCTCTCTGGCTTTCAAGACTTAGGCTTCATGAGACTGCAACTTGTTCTTGTTAATCAAAGGTTATTCCGCATGAAAGCGACTAGGCACTGAACACGGAAATTTATGTATTCTAAGCTTTTTCTTTACTTATGAAAAATGAGGTCGTTAGCTCTGGCAGCTTGGCTTGAGCACTTTATTCCCGCGTTCATTCTTAGACCAAAAATATTTGCGATGTTGCTTCAGTAAACATCACATATCTTTGCAAAGTGTTTCACCAAGTAACCGTCAATTACATGAGCTGCTTATGCTGAGCGAACGCTGAATTCACCTAATCTTCCATTACTCGTGATAAATCATTTTCTTGTGTAAATATTATTAGGACCTTTTGCAGCCTGACACGCCATACGGCTTAGATTTTTATCGTGACCTTAGGCCGTCCAGGAGTGATGACGGAGCATATTATACGCACATCGTCAATGAGGAGGCCATGTCGATTATCAGGAGCCACCCGAAGGAAAAGGTATGTCGGATTTGGGTGAGCTTCGTCCACGTTTAATCTTTCTTTAAAAAACAAAAACAAGTGTAGTCCACCAAAAAGCATGGTCGTCTTAAATATAGAGTTTTGTGAGCATGCTGAGACCTCCGGCACTGCTATTTCTGTAGACCCGAGCAGCGTCACAAGCGTTTCGTCCATGGCTACCCCTGTTACGATAGAAAACAATGTGTTTCTTTCTTTCTTTAAAGCGAAGTTTTTTTGGTATGTATCCGATTCCGTTGCATAGTAGTTATGCACAGCCTCCTTCAAGCTTCGCTTCACATATATACTCCAATATATGTCTATATATATAGTTTTTTTAGCTGCACGAAGTTTGTAAAGTTTCCTAAGACAGGTAGCACAAATCTAACCCCTCAGCTAAACTACTCGATGAAGCGGCCATTACTTCTATAAGAAATTAGAACAGTCAACTGAATAAGTAACCTTATAGCGCTAATATATTTAATTAATTACTTTACGCCATACGTTTCAATCTAGGAATTACACGCGCCGAGTTCGCATGGCGCTAATTCTGTGGACAGTACCGATTCCGAGATAATAATTTTCAGAGCGTCCGGCGAAATGCTCTTGTGTTCCAGCTGCTTTTATGCTTCAATCCAAAAAACAATGCTTCCTTAAAAAATAAACTGGAAAATCAATGCATTTCGTTGAACAAGAATTAATATCTCGGAACTCGTACTGTCCAGAGAATTTATTTTGTGTGCGTACGCATTACGAACTCAGCAATTATGTTTCATAGATCGAAATATGTGGCAGCATATTTAATAAGGCCCTTTGTTGTCCTTGGTGTCTTTGTTTGTTGGCTTCTTGTGATATGTCTATTCTTATATGACTATTCTTTTGATATGACACTGCATGATTGAGAAGAAGCGGCACACAAAACCACACACACACGCACACACACACTGTGTGTGCCGACTGTTTTAACTAATGCAGTGCAAACCTGCAAGATGTAATGCTAATATATATATATGAGTTTCGGCCCTGCACCAAATATGCAACCGATAGCTTAATTGCCAGACATGTATAGCTGCGTGTCCGTTGTGCTACTTTCTCCCACGGAAGAGTGCCAGACCGGTTTCTCCCTAAGATTTATGCATCTGCGACTGCATAGATTTTTACTTATTTTAGGAATCTGCATATGTCGAACTTAGGTGGCGCATGAAACTGTTCCATAAACGACTGATGTTTCCTCCCAACCGATGCCTCTTTCTTCGACCACTTGTAAGGCAGTTTTAAGATATCCGCCTTGCTGTGAACCTCCGTCTTGCAAGGAAACTTTTGCACCATGGCACATATCGGCTCCTTAAAAAGTGCTGCAGTTTAAGTTACCCCCGATAAATCCGGAAAAAAGAAAAACAGTGCCCTTTATTGTTTCCCTCCTTCATTCGAAGGCTGCCGCCGAATTTTAAGTTCCATGCTTGTGTCCGAAGAGTTCGTTGTGTTTATGAAAGCTCAGAAAGTGAATTTTTCAGAAGTTGATGTCGAAGCATTATTTATCAGCAAAGATTAACTGCTTCCGAAGAATAACGCCAACGCGGCGCTTTGGCAACAATGGGTAAATAAGTGCCACATTTATTAGGCTTGCATTTTACAACGCAGTAATTTTTACGCCAATTACGTTTTGCATTGAAGCTTTCCGAAGAGTAGCACTGCTTCGTTAAAGCATGCACAAGCAGGCGGGATATTTGAAAAGTGGCGAAAGCAACAGTGATTGCGCAACCTTTTTCTGAAGATTTTTTTTATTACAATATTCCAATTTTCGCTTGCCTACAGCCGATGTTTCTCTATGTGGCACACTTGGCGCCACACTTTGCCACCGAGAGGGAACGGCTGCAAGTTCCCGAAATATACCTGCGTGGCTACGACGCCATTGGACACGTCAACAGGACTCTGTACGCCGGTGAGGCATGACCAGTCTACCATAGACACACCTTAATGCTGGGCTTTAGGAAGCTCCCCATGGGCGCAATTCCCAGCTCCATTTCTCGATCGAATACATTGTATGCGATCCATTGCACGCCTATATGAAACTAGCAATACCATTGCAAGTCATCCGGGAAATTTTGATACGCATGTCATTTATTCTAGTATCGGCAACACAACGAGAACCCATTCTTTTGCCAATTTTCGTAGCATTGCAAGTAGATGGCTCGTAATAGGTGAGTTGGGATGGGTCTAGTCAAGCTTGGAATAGAGGACGTCAAATTTTACAGATCGTGGCATTCGACAAGAAACTGATTATTTCCGCAGCTGGGACACGCACAGCGGTAATAATACATCCAGCTTGCCCTAGTGTATTTGTGAACAGCGTATTGTTGTGCAGAAGTAAATCTCTACGTCCATAGGTGAACGCCACGATTACCTACGCGTGTTTGTAGACCTCTACAAGTTCCGAACACAGTTCTCTAGTACACAAAAGGATGATATCTCTCCTACGCTAAGGTTCTGAGGCTACTCCGGTTAATGAATGGGCTTTGGCGTTTAACAGCTAAACTGCCACCGATTCTAGGTCTCCGTGCTCAATATATGCGGCTGCATTATTTTCCGGTGGTGTCACTATAGGTATCTATGTCCTCCTTTGATCTGCTGTGGGCGGGGAAGAGAGCAGCAATGTGATGTTCGGTATCAGTGCGCCTTGGGCGCGTTGGGCAGCCGCAGTGGGGTGTCGATGCTTTCCCCGATGATAACGATGGACGTGTTGTCTGCACGGATGAGTTTAAGCAATTTCGCTCGCCGCATTGTTGGCGGTACAACCGACTGACTACACGTGCAGGCATGGTTTCTGCCTTGGACGATTCCGTTGGCGATGTGTTCAAGGCTCTCCACGAGGAAGGCATGCTGGAAGATAGCGTTCTCGTGTTCTCCTCGGACAACGGCGCCTGCTCGACGTCCTTTGGACTGGACGCAGCTTCTGCTTGGCCACTGAAGGGAGAGAAGGAGACCCTCTGGGAAGGAGGTATTCGCGTGCCCGGGCTGATATGGACATCCCAGCCTCTTTGGCGCGGGCCTGGGTCCGTCTATGAACGTTTCTTCCACGTTACCGACTGGCTGCCCACGTTATATGAGATGGCAGGTGAGCTGTTTGAACAAAGCGCTGCCCCAACAACACTGAGTAATGGAACCACTGAAATGTACACAAGATTTATATGACTTAGTGTTAGTGAAGGGCCGGCGTGCAAATACGGGTGCTATAAGGAAATGAAGCGCTTTGTGTTGATGTTTTCGCTGCTTCTAGTGTCCGTGTTTGCATGCCTGCCGTTCAGCAACATTAACACTGAATGTGTAAAAAGCTTAGACGATCATAAGTGACAACGACAAACAGAGCCTCTCATCACCAGTGGCATCGCTAAACTAGCGTATGGGAGCGTGCGAATATAAATTCTAAAGCGAGTATCTTTGCTTGCCTCTTTTCCGCTTTTTTTGGTTGACCGCTGGCAGTTGGCGGGTGGACGTTCGAAACAAAGGCGCCAATAGAAAAGGCGCGCGTCTCGCTTAAACAAGTTGCAGGTCGCGCTCGTCGCCGAACGCCGACGAGCTCTTTCAGCCGAACATGACTATTGAGCTATTGAGGTGGATGTGCTGTCACGAGCGATCTTTCTGGTGTCTGCAGGCTTAGGCGATTTTCTTAAGCGCTCAGCAAGGGCCACCATACTCTTCTCCCATTGCCATTTCCTCTTGTCAGCTGTAAAAGAAAGAGAGAGACAGATGTGGCTTCAGGTGGCAGGAAGAACGCAGGGTGGCAACTATCATGGCGGCCGTCCCTACTACCCTCTCTCGTCGTGCCGTCCAGATCTCAGTGCAGGAAGAGACACAGCAGGCGAAGATCTCTACACAGGTCTCGTATGCACAGGCCCTAACCGGCAGCTCACGAATGTACCAGTCGGCGATGCTCCTTCCTGGCCAGACACCCGAAGCAGCCCCACTGACCCTCCGAGCCGGATCATCTGAAGCCGCCACCACACCCACGGAGGCACCAGCCACACCACCACCTCAGGCCTGTCCAGACCCCCGCGACCAGCTTATCGGGAGCCTGCAGCTGACACGGAAGGCCATCGGAGAGATGCTGCCTGCTGAGAGCCCACTCCGAGCTCTCTGCCCCCAGGGGGGAGGGGTGCCATCAGCCCAACACTTGCATGGCTAGCAACCCATCGAGGTCCCACTGCTGCCGCCCACTGGTACTCCAGTGGAATGTGAACTCGCGGCGCCGACGGCACAACGAGCTGTGTGACTATCTCCTACAATGCGACTTCGACGTACTCGCACTGCAGGAGGTATACGCCGTGCCTGAGAACCTACGGCTCCCCGGCTACACGAGCAACTCGGGCGCCACTACCTGTGCCACACACAGCTGCACTGCCGCACCCAGCCCAGATGGAGCCCACAAGCCAGGGAAACCACGCTCGGCAATCTACGCCCGCCGCACCCTGGCGCATGCCGTTCTACCTGTTGCTGACATCGCGGGTGGCCCCTTGGAGTCATGTGCCGTCCCGGTACGCCTTGGCAGCCAGGACAGGGTTGTGGCGAGCATCTGCATCCTTCCAGGAAAGCCGTCGGATCCATCCAGCCTCGTCCAGCTGGCTTTTCGCCTCGGTGGGCATGCAGTCCTGTGCGGTGACTTCAACGCACACCACGTGGACTGGGGAAGCCGCAGCTGCACCCGCCAAGGCAAGGGCCTCACTGAGGCCATCAGCCGAGCTGGCCTGCTGATCTTGAACACCGCGCCAACATATGTCTGCAGTGGAGCTCGCACAGCCATCAACTTCTCCCTCACTACCAACCATTTATCCTACTCCTTGGCCACAGCTCCGGACACATGGGGGTCTGGCCACTTCCCTATCGTGATCAGCCCCAGGTCTGGGAGAAGGCCTAGGTCTAGAACTAACCACGTCACAGACTGGTCCCTGTTCAGAAAGCACTGCAGCAAGTTGGACGATGGTCGTGACTTCCTGAGCGCCATCGCAGATTGTGCTGAGGCTGTCACCGTTCAGTGTTCTGCCCAACCAGATACTCTCCACCCGGAGTGGGAGTACCTACTCAACCACCGCGCCTCCAGGCGCCGTATGGAGCACGGAGCAATCCGGACGGGCAAGGCAGAGCATTGGACCAAGTACAGACTCGTGGATGCCCGCTGCAGAAGCTAGGCCCGTCGCAGGAGGAGCCAGAGCTGTAGTAGCCTCTTCTCGGCCATCGAAGACAGGTCCAACGGCCCCTGGCTTGGAAACTGCTCAAATCCCTCACCGGCAGGAGAGCAAGCCTATAAGCGCTCCTCGCCATAGCCATCACTGGGCATCAGCGAAGAGGACCTTGCGGAACTCCTTGCCGACCAGTTCGCGCCGGCTGTACTATGCACTGCAGCCATCCTGCCGGTAGGACAGGCGTCCGTCAGCCTGCCTAGCTGCCTGCACAAACACCACCCGGGGTGGACATCCAGCCAGGTTATGGCTATCTGCCAGGACCCGCTGACGCTGCACGAGCTCCAAGTTGCCCCGAAGAGGGGGAAGCGTCGCAGCGCACCAGGAGCCGATGGAGTGAGGACCCAAGTGCTCCGCAACTTGGCCGCTAGTGAGCAGCAGTGCCTGCTTCACTGCTACAACGACATTTGGCGGTCAGGGTAGGTGCCGGAGTCATGGCGCACAGCCATCGTGGCCCCCATCCTGGAGGCCAGAAAGCCGGCTGGAAACGTGAGCTCCTATCGGCCGGTCTCCCTCACCTCCGCCGCTTGCAAGGTGATGGAGGTCATTGCTCCGGTCCGACTGGACTGGATGGCCCATGCCCGTGGCTTCCTTGCCGAAGAGCAGACGGGGTTCTGGCGGCGCCGATGCACCGCAGACTCCATCGTTGATGGGGTGTCCACGCTGAGAAATGCTAAGGCCTGGGGTGACGCCGTGCTCCTGGTGCTTATGGACATCAATGGGGCCTTCGACAGCCTGCCCCATCCAGTCGTTCATCACGCCCTGGACGTATTTGGCATCAATGGGAACCTGCGGCGGTTCATCTCGTCGTTCCTGGAGGAACGCACCCTCAGGGTACGAGTGGGCCGATCGAGGAGCTCCCCTCAGCCGGTGGCAGCGGGCGTCCCACAAGGGTCAGTGATGAGGCCTTTCCTGTTCAACCTGGCCCTGGCCCGGCTACCTGCGTCCCTGCAGATCGAACCCCACTACCCCGGAATGCCTCCATCTATGCGGACGACATCTCCCTGTGGGGCGAAGTCCTCCACACAGCCACTGCAGCGCAAGCTCGGCCCCAGAAAGAGCCGTCGACACCGCCAATGCTTACCTGAGCAGCATTGGCCTTGTCATATCGGCAACGAAGACGGAGGTCATGCTGGTCCACCCAATAGCGGTCCCCAGACACACAGATGCACCCTGGAGCACGGCAGTGGCGTACCTGGGGCTGCGCATTGATCACCGGCTGTCCTGACTGCCTGCTGTCAAGACCTTGCATGTCCAGGTCATCCGCGTCTATAAGGCAGCCTCCCAGCTTCTTGCCCGAAGACAAGGTTTTGCCACTAGGTGGGCTCGGCGGCTGTACGATGCAGCAGCCAGGCCCTTCCACTGTTGGCACTACCACGTGCCCGTCTCAATAAGCTGGAGCTGCAGAATGAGGCGGCGATTAGGCTCGGCCTGGGCACTACCCGCAGCTCTCAAGTCGCTGCCAACCTTGGGTGAGGCGCGAGCATGGCCCCTGCCACTCCGCTTACTGCAACAGGGGCTACGCCATGTTGACCGCCTCCACCATGGCCGAGACAGCAGTGCCCTGCTGTGCCGACTGCACTCGCGGCCGCATTCACAGACGGAGAGACACTCAGCTGCACGAGGAGGTGATTGGGAGGCCTCCAGCGAACAACGCACAGCTGCCTCCTCCCAAGAGACCACTCATACCCATCATCACAGAGCTGCCCGGCGTTTGCTAACGGCGCTCCCCGGCTTGTGCCCTTCAGCAGACGGCTGCCTCCCTCCGACATGAGGACCATGGAGGACACCTGCACATCTACGTTGACGGCTTGGTGATGCCGGACGCGGGCTCGTAGACTGCGGCCTGCCTGGTGCACGCCTTGCGGAAGACCAGGCATTGTCGCCTCACCGCCTATGCGACCTCAACAGCGGCAGAGGTAGTAGGCCTCCACCTGTCTGTGGATTTACTCCCGAAAGAGCTGCTCGCGACCCCAGTTACCATCTACTGCGACTCCGAGGTGGCACTTCTGAGCCTGCAGAGGCCCGAAATGGCCAGCCTCAGGGTCGCCGTGCTCTCGACTAGGCTGACGGCGCTCCGGCAGGCGGGCTGCTCGGTGTCCCTGCACTGGCTTCCAGCCCACGTAGGGATACCGGCCAACGAGGACGCTGATGCACCGGCAAAACGTGCTCGCCACTGGGTGGTCTCGCCCAGCCTGGCAGTTGCAGCCAGGGACTTCACAAGTCACAGCCTGCGACGTCATCAGCTCGCCTGCCATCCGTACAAGCGGATGTCCTTGGGCTGCCCTCCACGACCACTTCGGCAGCGCAGCCTTGCACGCAGGGAAACCTCCCTCCTGCTGCGACTGAGGATTGGCTGCTGTTGGTCGGGTGCTCCCCGCCATCAGCACGGCCTCATCGCCTCTCCAGCCTGCGCCTCCTGTGGGGAGGCCGAGACCCTGGAGCACCCCCTGCTGGCCTGCCCTGCTTACCTGCAGCAGCGTGGCAGCCTTCTGCAGGAGATCCGGCACCTGGGGCTTCCTTCTGCACGGCAGGAAGACATCCTCTTCCCTGGTCACAATGAGCTTCCAGCCCTACTAAGTGTCGTCGAGTACCTTGCCCGTCGGGGCTCTCGGCGAGACACTAGGATTTTCTGCAGAGGGATAGCCTCACGGCTATCTAAACCGCTCTAGGCTACTCGACCTACCCCGGCCATCTGGCTCCTGCAGAATCACCGCCCCCTCACCTTTCACCCGATTACCATTCCTGCCGAACCCACTTAGCCCTTCCTGCCGGTCTGCTCAGCCGCTGCCATGGCGGCACTTTAACCCCCTACCCTGCTATCTCCTTTGCTCCCACTATCTCTCCCTACCCTTGTTGGCGCCGAGCTATGCTCCCGCAAGGGCTGCAGGAACTAGTGTCAACCCTTTCTTTTCCCTTCAAGAACCAATTCTCTTCAAAAAGAGGAAAACCACAGTAATTGTTTCACACACAGGTGGAGTCCTCAATGGCTGCGTTTGGGAAAATTATGGTAGAAAAGAGAAAAACAGGTGATTCAGAAGCGTTAAGGTAAGTGCTGTGCGTTGCCATTTCGGCGGAAGAGGGCTCTAACGGGAGAGGAGGACGGCAGCCGCCTTAAACGCCGGTGCTCGCGCAGCTGGACACAACAAACAAATGACAAATCGGCTTATATGCTATGTTCTACTGACACACATGCGCTAAAATAACGGCGGTATTCTTTACGCAATTATGCAATGAATAAGAAGAGCTGCCTAAATATCCGAAGAGTAACATATGCACACCATGAACTAAATCATTCCTTTATAAAATCCAATAGCGTTCTTGAAGTATTCTGCTCCTCGCCTATGTTTGTAACCATTGTTGATGTATTCTGCGCAATTTTTGGAAACAGAATCAAATACGATTTGAAGTGCAAGAAAGGAATCGAATATAGAATACTTTTCGAATAGCTTTCTAGCACCAAACAGCTGTTCTCACAAATAATGTTCACCAATCTTCTCATCAATACTGCTCCCAAGTTTCCGTCCTTATATTGCACGTTATGAAGCCTTGCTTACGAAAAGCACGAATGAGGCATTAAGAACTAATCTGTAGTTTGCGTGTATTTTCCTAACTCTTCAGAGTGCGAATAATTCTGGTTTAGACGGCGATGTTCGGGTGCCTGAGTGCCATTGCCTGCTGAATTATGCAAATCCTCATGTTTTATGCCTATTTCGGCTGCGGGGACAAAATTTTTCGCAAATTCCTCTCTAATTTGATATATGAACAATCATATTTACTATTCTGAAACACGCAAAATTTAAAAATGTTCGCATTTACTTATGGTGACCATTCGATAAGACGACCAAATCGGATAGAGCATAGTCCTACTTGTTTTTAGAGAGTTCCGAATATTTTGCGGTTCCGTGTAAGTACAGCTGACGGTGTGAACGGCCTACTATCATGAGTACTAATTGTTCAAGTTTTATTTTGTTCACTTTGAGGCCTGAACTAATTCGATCACAAGGTCTTACTTCGAGCGATGATTGAATTGGATAACCTTTATTAAACGTCGTGCAAGACGCGCGTCAACGCCAGGTGGGCGTCTTCCACGCAGGGAACCGTCAGGGAGTACCTGGCGGCCTATTCGCGGGCCGGTTGGGCGGCTCATCGCTGGTCTTGGCGTAGCGGGCTTCGTAGGGTCTTCTCCCAGTGGTCCGAGGTAGACTCGGGCGGAGCCTTTCTACACTCCCTGAGCACGTGTGCGAGTGTCACCGTTACGCGGCACGAGGGCCACGCGTCGTCGGGACAGATGTCCAAGTAGAATGTGTAACGTGGCGGCATTAGGATATGTATGTGTCTGTAACAAGCCTAGCGTTAGAGCCGGCGGCCAGTTTCGTTTGGGGTGCGGAAAGAGACGTAGTCCCAGGTAAACGTTTTTGAGTGATTTCGTTGTACGTTACTGCGGCGTCCTTGTTCGTCTCCGACTCGTCGAGACACGGTTGCGCGGGGGTGACGGCGCGGTGGGTAAACGCGCACGTAGCGTCGTGGGCTGTCTTGTTGAGGTTTCCCAAGTGGGCGGGAAGCCAGATGACGGTGTGGTGCTAAAGAGTGCTCGGATCGGCGCCGTGGAGGACGCGTAAAGCCTGGTCGGACGCGACCCATCTCTCGAACGCTTTGATGGCCGGTCTGGAGTGACGAATCATTCTTAATTTAGCTTTCTTTTTCTTAACTTGAGATATTCCAACAGTATTATAAGAGCATAGTCTTTTACAACGAGCTGTTAAGAATTAGCGCGAACTAGCAGTCTGAAAAAACACCACCACCAATTAGAGAACTCCGACTGTTGCTATTGCGCTGCTACAGAACTTTCTGCCAATACATAATCTGGCCTCCCGAGTAGAAAAATATCGCAGTTGACGCTTTAAAAAATTACATCACATCAAAGCCATACATTGGCATATGATAAGCGAAGCTTTTGTAAATCTGGTAAAGAAATGCCGTGTAAATAATTCAATAATTCACAGTGTTTTGTACCATAGCAATTAGCTACCGTCCTGTTAGACGGCAAGACGCTGAAAAATACAGTATTCACCTACGGGGCAGAAACCTGGAGGCTTACGAAAAGAGTTCTACTTAAATTGAGGACAACGCAACGAGCTATGGAAAGAAGGATGATAGGTGCGACGTTAAGGGATAAAGAAAGAGCAGACTGGATGAGGGAGCAAACGCAACTTAATGACATCTTAGTTGAAATCAAGAAAAGGAAATGGGGGGGGCATGGACAGGACATCTAATGAGGAGGGAAGATAACCGATGGTCATTAAGGGTTAAGGACTGGATTCCAAGGGAAGGGAAGCGTAGCAGGGGACGACAGGAAGTTAGGTGGGCGGATGAGATTAAGAAGTTTGCAGGGACAACATGGCTACAATTAGTACATGACCGGGGTAGTTGAAGTATGGGAGACACCTTTGCCCTGCAGTGGGCGTACTGAGACTGATTATTATTATTATTATTATTATTATTATTATTATTATTATTATTATTATTATTATTATTATTATTATTATTATTATTATTATTATTATTATTATAGATATCACGAAAGTCACGTTGTTCGCTGCTGCTGAAGCGCTTCCTCACGCTACCGTTTAGACAGCGAGTGTCCGGGATCATCGAGTGTGATGTGCTCATGTTTGCTGTGTCTTCTGAAACTGTGCTTGCTAATTTATTAGCAAGCGAATGTTTAACAGCTGTTACGATCGGTAAAAGTACTATCCATAATGCGTATGGCAGCCTCGTAATTTTCTATCGCAGTTGACGCTTCAGCTTCAGGGAGAAACTGCGAGTTCTTTTAAAAGATAAATGATTGTAATGGTAATCGGTTAATTTTTTTTTCGCTTAAGGTCAGCTAGAACATTGGCTATCTGCATTTGCTCTCTGATTTTCACCGGTGTATTTCGGTATCTTAACATTGCAAATCACTTTTTATTGCGGTAGCAATTATACTGACACTCCAAGCGCAATTCTTCCGTCGGCATGAGCGTGGGCGTCGACATCGAAGTGAGGATTTGTATGAAGTGCAAAGACGATAATACCGTCGCCGCGCGCCATACGCTGTATGTGCGAGTGAAAGCGTGCGAGGGGAGCCGACGATCGCGGCTCAATCTCGCCCGCGCCAATGGCAGAGTGTAGGTGCTTCGTCAGCGTATTGCTTTGTTGCTGTTGTGTGTTCCCGCCGTTCACTTTTCGTTGAAGCGACGGCTAGCACAAATGTCACTTTCGCTCGCTGCTGCTGCCACAATTCCTAAGGGCCAGCGTTTTGACAGCGAGTTTCCGCGGTCATCGAGTCAGATGTGTTCATGCTTGCTTGTTTGCGCCTGATACCATGTTAGGTAATTTAGTTAGTGTGCCTATCTTTACAAGTTGCTACGGCCGATAAAATTACTATCTTTACATCGCATAGCTGTCCACTAATTTGCTATAGCAATCGATTCAGATTCAGATTCAGATTTATTGGTTCTAAAACAAGAAGTAATTACATGACAAATATACAGACGAGGGTCCCAAAGTAAAGGAACTGCAGTGGGACCCCCGGTTAATAATAACAACATTGATGGTGATATCAGTAGTCAGGAAATTAGCGTATTATAAAGAACATCTACAGATCAAATACATCATTAGACATGTCATTTACAATAAAACACTAAAAACACGTTGTGTTTCGCATGTTTCGCCTTTCGGGCAAAACTGCGACTTTATCATTTCATCGCTTTTCTGTGGTCCTTAAGTTGATTTCAAATTTCTTTGCTTAGTGCCGGTAGAATGCAAAAATTATGCATTTTCTTTTCATGACAGCCGTAAACTCCCGGTCATGATTTGGTAATGCCTGCCGTATGCACTCCGGCCCCTTTTTGTTCTTCTGAAAGTTTTCTTCTCATGGGATCAGGGTCTCCTGTGTGCAATGGACTTATGTGAGCGTACTCATGGACAGAATCCAGAGACTGATTGGAGATCACGAAAAATTGTTCCCTTAATAGGCTATAGAACATCACTTTTGTCTTCTGGATATCAATCTTCAGTTTGAACCTTGCATTTTCTCGTTTAACGTCGTTATACATTTGTTGCAATTCGTCCCCAGGGTTTCTGAGCAGGACAATGCCATATCCAAATCTACGGTGCCTGAGCGTTCCCAGTATAACAGCTTCAATACTTCTGAGAATGCATTGTACAACAGCAGTGGAGAGATTGTGTCTTCTTGCCAGACCCCTTTATTGATAGGTGACTTTCACTTTATGTTGTGGACAAGCAAGGTAGCTGTAAAATCTTTCCATGTATTTGCCAAGTTGTTCGCTTGTACTTTCTGTACTCCTTGATTAAGCAATGCTTCCATGAGTGCTAGTATCTCTATTGAATCAAATGCATTTTCACGATCTATGAAAGCTATATAGAAAGGGTGGTTGTACTCCGCAAATTTTCCAATTCCCTCACGGAAGACATCCATGTGATCCATTGTAGGATACCCCTTTCTGAAGCCAGCTTGTTCTCTCGATTGATGGAAATCAAGTGTCGCCCTGGTCCTATAGAAAAATTACCTTCGTGAATATGTTATATACATCTCTGAAAGCAAGCACATGAGCTTGTCACTCTCAATTTTTTTATTCTTCCCTCCATATGGATTACTGTAACGTTGATATTCTTCCTCAGAGGTACACTTGAGCCAATGAGGCATTACATATTAAGGGTCGTAGGTTTTTAAAGTGCAATATATACAATAAAGAAAAAATGTGACATCCACTCAATCGTCGCAGTGGCTATAAAGGAAACGCATACGGGTCCCTCGAAATACAAAGCCCGCACTTCAAGGAAAATTCGTCCTGGTTCGGGACTCGAACCCAGGACCCCCGCCTTTCCGGGACAGCCGCTCTACCATGTGAGTGAAACAGAAGGCTAGCAGATGTAAGGGCGAAGTCGAACTTATCACCAAATCAAAGCAAAGGGAAGTGTTTTACGCAATAGTTCTGCAGAAACTTGCAAGGTCGAGAAAAGTAATTAATAGAGGAAAAATGAGCCACCCACCCAATCGTGGCAATTGCTACAAACGATACCCATGCGGGTCCCTGGAAAGAAAAGCATGGCAGTTGAAGAAAAATTAGTCTTAGTCCGGGACTCGAACCCGGGACCACCACCTTTGTGGTATGAGTTTCCTTTGTAGAAATTGCTACGGTTGCGTGGATGTCTCATTTTCGCTTTATTTATTACTTAACTCCCCTTGCAGGTTTCCGCCAAAATTATTATGTTAAACTCTTGCCTTTGCTTTGAGTTTATGATAAGTTCGACCTTTTCCTGGCATCTGCTAGCCGCCTTGTTAGCTCAGGTTGTAGAGCGGCTGAACCAGAAGGCCGGCGGTCTCTTCTTCGAGTACCGAAATAGGACAAATATTTCTTCAAGTACGAGGCTCTCCTTTCGAGGAACCCCTATGGGTTTTGTTTGTAGCAAGTGCTACGACTGGGTGGATGTCTCCTTTTTTCTTTATTATTTGTCTTCACCTTGCGGGTTTCCGCAGAACTATTACGTGTAATATGCGCTCCAACTTTGAAAAAAAATTCACTGGTATTACATCTTCTCCTTCCGTTTTCCCGCAGGATATGTCTTGTAAAGTCATTCTAACTTCATCGCTAGTTATACAGCAAACCGACTTTTGCAGCAGAAATTCTAGGGACAAATAAATTAGTGCCAGTGATCTCAAATGAGTTTTACGTAATAAAACATTAAACCACGGCATAAGACATTAGCAGATTATGTCGCCTCTTAATAATCTCCAAGTGTCGCGCTCCATTAATGGAAGAGCTTATAGTAAGTAGCCATTTGTTATATATTTTTCTAAACTTTCGCCTAGCACATTCTTGCTAATCAGGTTATATATGGCACAAAATGTTGAGCGGCAAGCAGTGGGAGTGAGCGCGACTGCGTTCTTCGTAATAAAACAATAAATCTCGAGATAACACCTCTACATAGCTTATGCAGGTACATGCAAAACCTTCTCTGATTAGCGAATTATGTATTCCGCTTCTTTGGTTTTCTTCAGTTTCTTTTTTTACATTTGGGACCATGTACATACAAACACAACATGAGATTAAGGTTGAGGACTTTGCAGTGAACAAAAATATAGATTTCATGGCGTATCATATTGCATATCACGACAATACTCACAACTATATGCGTGGCGTTTCTATTATAAAACGTAATTAACCACTTAAACAAAACGTCGCTTCACATAAATAAGAACATGCCTGATGGATTCGCGTAATTTCGTTTCAGTTGCCTCTGGTACCGTTGAGTAGCAAAGTATGTGATGAAGCTAGAAGGTAAGCTATTGGACACTTTCACAGCACGATAACCCTAGAAGGACGGGAAGAAAGCGAACGACGATCATGTCAGTACGAATACAAATAATAATAATAATAATTGTCGAGCGCACAAATATACCTATTACACGAACGACTGTTTGCTTAATATATCTGTCCTGCTGACGCTTGTGCTTTCACTCTACAGCCTATGCGGATTGAGATACAAACTTGAATGAACGTTACTTATGCCAGTGCCTCTTATGCAGGAGGATCTGTGGGAGAGTTGGGAGACGTGGACGGCGTCAGCCACCTGCACTCATTTCGCTACCCTGAAAGTCAGGTGCCAAGAAACGAGCTGTTAATCAACATAGACCCGATCTCGAACAACTCGGCCATTATACATGGCCGATACAAGCTGGTCATTGGCACCAGCCTCAATGGACAGAGTGACCGCTGGATTCATCCAGCTGGTTGCCAGGATCCCGACGGAAACTCAGCCGATAAGGCCATGGACGCATGCAGAGCTTCTGTCGTCGTACGAGTACTTCGCAGCCGTGGTGACTGGAGCCCCATCTGTGGAGAACCGACGAAACCTATGCCGGAGGGGGCTCATTATTCGGCGCCTCTGGATTGTGGCAGCAGGAACGTGGAAGTTCACACACACTGCGACTCTGAGGCGGCACCGTGTCTTTTCGACTTGGTCGAAGATCCATGCGAGTACAACAATGTCGCCGACGAAATGCCTGAGGTACGAGTTTGGAAATAAGATATTTGTAAAGCGATATCCAGAATAATATTAATAAGATAAATATGCAGAAGCCAAAGATAATGTTCTATGACCTGGCAAGGGAATGAGAATTGAGGATCGCTAGTGAACCTCTAAAATCTGTACAGGGATACGCTTATCATATCTATGATTACCCACAACCCAGAGAGGATTCTGACCATGAGAAGGAAATATACGGAAGATTAAAAATGTCTTGAAGTGCATGTGGCAGGCCTTACCAAATCTTGACTGGGAGCTTACTACTGTTGTCAAAAAAAAAATTGCACCATCCTTGCATTCAAATGGCACCAAAATTTGGGGCAGAAACTTGGAGGTTGACAAAGAAGCTCGAGAACAAGTGAAGGACGGCGCAAAGAGTTATGGAAAAGAGACAGGAAGAAAGCGGTGCAGATCAGATAGCAAACGGGGATAGCCTATATTCCAGTTGAGAATAAGAGAAGAAAATGGGGGGGGGGGGAGAGCTGGGCAGGCTATGTAATTCATAGGGTTGATAACAGATGGCCCATTGAAGTTACAGAATGGCTGTGAAAGGAAGGGAATCGCAGTCGAGGAAGGCAGAAAAAGAGACGGGGTGATTAAATTAGGCAACTTGCAGGCGCAAGTTAGAATCAGCTAGCGCAAGATAGGCGTAATTGGAGATCCCAGCAACAGGGATTCCTCCTCCTGTTGTGGACATATAAACAGGCAGCGGCGGCTGCTGCTGCTGCTGCTTCTCCCGCTGCTGGTGATGATGATGCTGCTGCTGCTGCTGATGATGATGATGATATGTAAAGGATTGACGTTATGACTGATTTTCAGAGGCTGTAAGAGCATTCGCGATTTTCCCAAAACGCAGGCTGCACCACAGCCTAACCGTGAGGCACTGTATTCGCGATCCATGTGAGAAAATTTCGTAACCAGAGAAGATCGCTCACTTCTCAGGCCCCCTTCTGATGTCGTGCAAACAACGCTGCAAAATGACATCTAAAGAGCATTGTTGCGAGCCGCTCTGCAGGTACACACGGTAGAAGAGGTGTGAGGTGTGATCACATAGTTGCCTGGATGCTAACGAGGCAAGGAGGAGGCAGCTCTGAGCCCAAAACCTAAGGAGAGTCAAACTCATACCTGCGGAAGTCATTGTATGCTGACGGCATTTTCACCGAAGTAAGAAATTTCGCGATGTAAGAAAACTCCCATAATTTTTGTCTTTCTTTTTCTTCAGGGCAAAGCTTTTTAACTAAATTCTTGTACCTCCCCCCCTCCCCCATTGAAGGCTCTCAATTTCTTTTCTTCTCACATTAGTCGACATCACTTTGGTTATAAATATATGATTATGTTCGCTTTGAACGTGAGTCAAGAGCAGGTACAATTCTCAATATCATGGCATGCTTTCACCCTAAGCCGATTGGCGACTTTTCATAAAACCAACCGCGGTATTCAACATTTATGTCTTACCGTGATTATTGTGAGGATCAGAACAAGTTTCGACGATTATAAATTTCTATTACGCAAAATGAATTCATTAGACTGTTTCTCGTTGTCAGTACGTTTGTTTTTTCAAAATCTTGGTCAGACTGTAGGTAAACCTCGCTAAATGCATGTATCCTCCAGGCGTGCGCGTATGCGGAGTGGCATGTTAAGCGTGCCTAAGGTGACGGTGGCTCGTTTAACCTCCCTATTTGCACGGCTGGTTCTGGCAGGGAACAGGAAAACGTTGAGCAATCACTTTGGTTCAAAAATTTCTGCGTTAATTTGGCTCTTTAGGTTGAACTAAGTATGTTCATTTGTGGACAAAGAAACAGAAAGCAAGAGGAAAGGCAGGGATGGCAACCGTACGAGTGCCAGGTTTGCTGTACTACACGAGGCGTAGGGGAAAGCAGAAATAGAAACAGGGAGAAGATGACGAGACTGAGCACTGGAGTGCGCGTGGGAAGATGCACACGAGCACTAAAAGCTGTCTCTGGAACCAATGCTCTTCAAGAACTGTACTAGTGCACAAATAACTTTTTGTACCATTGGCGAATGTGGCCACGTTACGAGTATCTTTGACTCAAGGAACAGTCTCGAGTCTAGTCGGTTTAAACTTATTTGGAGAAGGATGCATTGGACGTCGTAGCGAGGGCAGATACACAATAGATGCTTGACGGTTTCCTCGCACACATAGGAGTCGCATTTCGGGCTGTTGATCATTTCCATACGGTAAAAGTATGCGTTCGTAAACACCACTCCCAGCCACAAGGGGCACAGCGAGGCTGCTCTGCCGCGGGAAAGACTAAACTACCGTTGTAGCCGTAGCAAGAGGTCCAGCTTATGCAGTCGGCAGTGCAAGGTACTGGAACTTCATAAAGCGTGTGTCTTTCTGAGTGCAAGCAGACGAAGTGTCCAGGTACTGTCCGTCCTCGCGAAATGTATTGGACGCGTCTGGACGTCTTCGTGGGCATCATTCTTTCACGATGTATTTTAAAGCTCATAGAACATGTCATTTCTCATCGACATAATCCTATTACACATAGATTTTACGCACTCTAGAGACCACTTTTAAGGCCTCTTTACAGCCATGTCACATCAACTTCATAGAACTCACACCTACACTGCAACTCATCACCACGGACCTGACGCTCGTTGGCCATACCTGGCCCTTGCACCAATAAACCCCATGCATTCATTGATTCATTCATTCATTCGTGGGCAGACCGGGCAGCCCTGACAGCAAAGTAGTTGCGGCAATACCAGAGTAAGCAGGAATTTACTGAACGATTATGTTGTGCCCTGCACAATGCGTTGGCGGGCTAGTTGGTGCGAATCCATGAATACTTTGTTAAGCGCAAAAAGACAGACACAAGAAAGACGACAGGACAAGGCGGACAGGAAGCGCCTTGTCCTGTCGTCTTTCTCGTGTCTGTCTTTTTGCGCTTAACAAAGTATTCATGTTGTGCCCTATTTACAGTGCATTGGTGGTGCGTTTCCCTAATGTCCGATATCGTCTGCTCGTATATTCTGTAAAGTAAGACAGACTGGATACTGTGAGGAGCAGCCACATGGAAACAATATATGACCCATTTCTGTGCCAGCTCATCGGTGACCTAGTTCATAGCAGCACGTAGGGCTGCTAGTCTGTCGCCGTAGATGTAGGCATCTGTGACATTTAATTTAACAGTAGTATGCTTCACTGGAATGACGAAAGCAGCAGCTGTGCTGGTAGGCGAAGCGAAACCGTGGGTATGTATATATATATATATATATATATATATATATATATATATATATATATATATATATATATATATATATATATATATATATATATATATATATATATATATATATATATATCTGTGTGTGTGTGTGTGTGTGTGTGTGTGGTCCTAATGTGCCTAGTTAAGTAGTAGCAGCGTCAGCTACTTCTGAGCGGGAGCTGGATGATTGTTTTTTTTTGTAATTCCGGGAATAGCAAGGGCCACTTGAGGCATTCGGAGACACCTCAGGGGACGTGAAGTCTTCGCAGCAGGTGTATAAGATGATGCTATGAACTCTTGATTAGTGCCAACCACTTTTTAATAGATCGCTTAAGGTCTCTCGGCTGGTAGGGAAGCTTAGTAGTGGTCGCAGATTCTTGACAGGTGGCAAATGCACGCTTTGAGAGAGTCAACTAAGTGTGTCTGGTTCGTATAGTCTCTCGCCATGGCAATTACTGCTGGTGTTGAAATGCACTTAGGCAGCTCTAGACACGTACTTAGGGCGCGAATGTTCGTCTTGCATGTATTTGACTGCACTGGTAGTCTGTAATGTAAGCGCTCTGTAAGCACCCTGCACAGCTGAAGGAGAAAATGAATTGGTATAACCAGAGTTTTCCTGCAGAGAAATTTAACAACCGTAGCAGGCGGATAACTTCTTCAGATATATAGACGCAGATATATATAGGCGCAGCGGGGGCTCCACGAGAGGTAATGGACAATAATGACCGCCAGAAAACAATGCATCTTAGCATAGGATACAGGTTGGCCATTTGTTGAAGTGGGATGCGATGGCATTTATTATCACGTAAAACCAACCAATGCACGCTCTCCGATAGACACACTGAGGTCTTGTGCTCAGAGATCAGAAACCGTCATTGTTGCTGCCCGCGGAAGCCTGGCCCGCACCTCAGGGTGAGTCACTGAGTAAGTCCAGATGGAAATGTCGTCGGCATATATTGTCTTGTATCTTGAAAAGCAACCGGTGTTGTTTATTGAGAGCAGCTGGCTCCTGAAGAAACACGTCGGTAGGGCCAGGCCATCGAGTGGAGTAGGTTTGTTTGCCCACTGTCACTGGCTCATACTCTCTATGGGAGATTGGGGAAGATGCGGGTAGAATTAGAAGACGATGAAGTATTCCGAGAGTGGGAAAAAAATCCAAACAACAAAAAATGGCAAGTAAATATAAACTCAATTAAAGACTAGCAGTTTTGGCTGAAAGGGGAAGCATGGATTGCGATAGCAAATTAGTGGACAGCTATACGATGTAAGGGTAGTCTTTTATCGGCCATATCAACCTGTAAACATAGGCATACTAACTAAATTACCAAGCATGAACACATCTAACTCGATGACCACGGAAACTCGCTGTCAAAACGCTAAAGGGAGGAATCGCGATTGCAGCAGCGAGCGAATTGGTCTTCGTGCCGCATCTCGCATAAACGCGAACTACGCCACGAAAAAAAAAACAGTGCACGGCGGAGTGTGTCCCCGTCGCAAATGGTTTTCAAGTTACAGCGACCCGGGCAGGCGGGCACGGCCGCCCGGGCCGGCCGGAGAAGAACGCCCAACCCTCCCCCTTTTCTGCCCTCTCCGCGGAGCCCCGCGCGCGACCGAACACGTCGCGCTTTCTCCCCGCTTCCGTCCCTTGCGTGCGCCTGACGGAGCCGTGATGGCCGGTTCCCCATCGCACGCTTTCAATCGCACATACAGCATACGGCGCCCGGCGTTGATTTTATCGCCCTTAGACTTTATAGTGAACTTCACTTCCATACCAATGGCAGAAATGCACCTGGAGTGTGAATATAATTTCTGCCGCAATAAAATGTTTCTTTAAATAACTATATATTCTTCAACGTTTGAGCCACTATCCATGTGCGGTTGCCCAAGAGGCTCCGAGAAAAATAATTTTAGGAATTGCGAAATTTACTCAAATTTTTCTGAATGTTGTTGTCTAAATCGTTCACAAAATACGAAAAAAAAGGTCATTTGTTTCAGATTTACCACAGAACTGGCACAGCGGCGAGGGAGCCACATCAGCCCTGTTTTGATGTAACATTAAGGAATGCGTTCGACACGGTAATTGAGTGAAAGTTGCTTCAGTTCTTCCAATTTTGAAATACATTTCTTTACCAACAGAATAGCAGGTGTCGATACTCTTCAAACTTAGTTATACCTGGGTTTAAAAAAAATCAAGCATGATAGCATATGAGGTGAATCTAGCTTTGGTGAAGTAACTTGACCTGGAAGTACCAGACAATTTGCCATTTTATTCATAATCAATAACTTATGCCTTTGTACCCAAACTAGCCTTATTAATTTGCATTCAGCAGGCACAAGAGGATGGAACGTATTCAAGATGCGAGATTCGCTATTCGCAGTGAGCGATGAAGATGAGCCAACAAACCTGTATTACGACTACTGATGAAAGTGGTGGAATTAGTTTTTTTTTCGGGGCTAATATTAATGCCAGAAATTCAGCAATAATACTGGCAGGAAATCGGCAATTTCGAGAGAGAAAGACCAATCAAGAGCATGGGAGAAATGGCACTACCTGACTTTTCTTTCCATTTTGATGCATTGGTAGCAACGAGAGAGTCTATTCCTGGACCCACGAGTGAACTTATTAAACGCATTTAATATGCTTCAGGAAACATTTGTATCATTACTTTTATAGATATTGTTACGGGAGTTATCAAAAATTATCTTTACCGATTCTCGCGCACCTCTACCAATTGTTATCTGACTGTTGTGTACGTACATTCACAGGATCGACCAGGTTCCGTACGAAGACCAGCTAATGTGTATGAAATTTTGCAACTAGCTCCAAAAGTAATGCCGCCTGGGAAATACAAATGGTTTCGAATCGTCTGAATGATGCTTCGTACGTTTTTTTAGCATATCTGTACAGTTAGCAAGCGAAATCTGCGCAACAGAGATCGTTACCGTACTTCCTGATTCAGGGAGTGTATTAACAAAAAATTTTAATAATCCACAGCGGAACTGAAAAGCCCCCCTTTCTAATAGGACCAGAGACTGAAATTAAAAAGCTGCGGCACTAGAATATAGCACGCAACTCAATTGTAAGATATGGCGTATATACATTTCCTAAATCCTCAAAGGCAGATCTCTCTGCACCCTTATTGACCGTTACATAGTTTTCGTCACACTCCAAATGCTCTCACTTCTTTAATTAACGTTCCCATGACCTGAAGCTAAGGGAGATGTAAATTACAGCCAGATACTTGACTGAGTCTACTTGTGGTATATTTCTATATCTTGGAAGCCATAGCGTAGTGATACGTTCACCGAATCACTTGAATTAAAAATTAAAATTGAACACGTCCTAACATTTATGATGAGCGTAATATTTTCTGACCATATTACAATAACGCACAAGTATGTCTGAAAGCGGTTATATAGTGCCTAAATGTCTATACCTGATAAGAAGACGCTAGGTCGCCTACCTAGACATACTTATACCGGGTGTCCCAGTTAACATGGACCAAGATTTAAAAATGAAGCTGAAAATCTCTAGAGAAAACCCGAAAGGACATAAGACATATCAGCCGTGCACAAAGAAACATCTAAAGGTGCCACTGCTTTAGCCATTTACTTGTTCTGTCTCTTGAACTCCGGAAAAGAGGCAAAAAAGCAGATTTTTTTACCTATTTCTGTCTTTCTCGCATCTTTTTCTGTTTAAGGATAGGGAGACATCATGAAGGTGTGCTAACAGTGACGTCCTGCACCAATTTTGAGTGGTTATTTTCCACTGCCACTTATAGCACGTGCTGAAACAGGCCACCATCTCAATTAATACAGTACTTGCTTCTTTCCTACACTTGTACTGTTGCAGCTTTGACCAACTACGTTGGAATTTCGGGAGAGACTCTGCTTATTTTCGCTTTTAGGACGTCCGGTGTGGTAGTTTCGCTGCTGTACACCCGATCTTTCACATAGTACCACAAGAACTCCAGCGGTGTCATGTCCGGCTACCTCGCTTGCCAGGGCACAGGTAAAAGCTCGTAGAGTCAGGCTCGAGGCTAACTACTAGTATGCGTACCATACTATACTATACTATACTATACTATACTATACTATACTATACCGCATCGTGTCGAAACAGTTGCATCAAGCGGAAGGTGCGCAAGCGGAACGTTGCAACGGACGTCGTTCCCGGGGCCCTCGAGGATGTCGTTGACGTAGCTTTGCGTCGTTAGTGTGTTTCCAAAAGAGGTGGGTCCGATGATGTTGCCACCAAAAATACTGCACCACACATTACACGACCACTGGTATTGGTGCCCTGCTAGGGCCAGCCAGTGGGGATTCCAATCATTCCAGTATCCCGCGTTGTGAAGATTAACTTGTCCATTTCTGGAGAAATTAGCCTCATCCGTCCAAAGCATGCGAGTGAGAAAGTCCGGTTCTTCTTCGCGTTTCGTGAAAATTCAATTGGTAAAGTCAAGTCTGTTTTCAAAATCTCAGTCTGCAAGTTTTTGATGAAGATGTAGATGGTACAAGCGCATATGAGTTTCTTTAAAAAAATATCCTCCACACTGATCACCTTGAGGTTCCAGCCTCTGCACTGGCGTCGCGCACACTGCCGTGAAGGTTAGCAGCAAAGAACGCCCCAACATCCGTTTCTGCTTCTTGAACTACCGTCGCAGTCCTGTGTTGCTTTCTCGTGAAGCTACCTGTCTTGCAAAGGACTTCATACGTTCTAAGTATTGCTGACAGACTAGGGCGTCCTCCACAATGCCACATCCGACATAGCTTGGCTGCCTACCTCTTGTCGCCGTGCGCCACCCCAAAATCTAGGATCATTTTATCCGTCTGATCATTCGTGAAGGCATGACTGTCTTCTTGAAGTGCAGGTCACCGGCGTGGTACCGTTGAGTTCTCCCGTTATTATCTACGAACTAACACGTGAAGCGAAAATTATTTACGTAATCGACAACAGTATATGCTGGCCGTACAGATCCACCAAAACGCATTAGATGGGTGTAGCCTGCGCAAGGTTTGTTTCTATTACTCAAGGAAACAAAAGGAACATACGTTTCGGGGTCGCCTATCTACAGAACAACGAGTGCGGAAGATTACAGTCCCAAATGCGCCGTTACGCTTTCCCAGCTTCTAAATCCCACTAGCCTCCCCCCTCCCGTGTGGCTCCGCAACGCGTAGCAGTGAGTCAGCGGTATGTTCTCAAGATGCCGCGAACATCACACAACGTGAAGCCCTGTGTTGAGCTGCCGCCGCTAGTAAAGCAGTGTATCTGTGGCTATTCGCTTGGGAGCGCTTGAATAGCGTCACGCGAGCGCTTATCTATCTCGCATTTTAGATGTTTCGCGCTTTCGGTTTTTTTTCTCAGAAAAACCAACGAGGAAAAGCTGAGTGAGAAATAAAGGCTTCATTCGGAGGTTATTGGAGGTGCCCTACAACTTCGTAATTGATACGTTGGTGATTCAAGCAATAATTAAATGGTTCACTTAATAAAAGTAATTATTTATTAATACTTCGTCATGAAAAGCTACTAGCTGTAAGTACACACGAGTAAGGCTACTATGCAGCCGGTACGATTTCTCTAGAGCTCTTGGGTTTTCATAAAATCTTCGTCCAAGGTAACTGCGACACCCGGTACACATTATATCGGCACGGAATGAAACTGAGTAAAATATTCAATAATATAGGTGACTCAACAGCTCCTTCAGGAACACCGCGAGTTCTTCTAAGTACTTGACGAGGAGCCTCCTAAAGAACAATAAAATTCCCTCCCATTTAATAACTTACAGATTTATGATACAAAATAATTTCGGAATTGCAGGTTGCTTAGATTGCGTTGTAAAATTTTATTTTACAACGCAGTCTTACAACGCAACAACGCAATCTTTTACAATCAACGCAATCTTTTACAACGCAAACTTTGGAATATCTAGAGTAGCAAGAGCAGCAACGTGCATTTGGAATCGCGCAAATTTTGTTCGTCTTTCTAAATCCACATGGCTATGGCAAATTCGATGTCCTCATCTCAATCGCCCCCGCGAAAAAAAAGAGAAAAAGAAAGGAATCGACTAAATTTTAGTTCCGCTTTGGTCTGAATCCAATTTGGCATGGTCTAAGCAATTTTTTGTTTTCAGCGTATTCCACAAAACGGGTATTCGATAATTTAAAGTGCGCACTTTTTCTTGAGCTCGCCTGCCTCTTCTCTTGTAATGTGCCCACAACAGCAGGCGGCAATATTGAGACATGAACTGTCCGCGCTAGGTACACAGCAAGTCCTACCAGGACAAGGTTGAACAATATGGGGCTCAACGCCCCACCCTGTGGAACACCACGGCGGATGTAATGTCCTAAGCTGGTCTGTCTTCAGTCTGTAAGAAAAAGCACCTCTGAGGCAAATATTCGCGAATCCAATTATGCATCTGGCCACCAACTAACAAAGGCCTCAAGTCAGTTTAGCATGGCCTGATGAGTGTCGTTGTCGCATGCTTTTTTGACACCGAGAAAAAGTGGACAAGCAGTGCCCAAAACAGGGCACCTGAACAGTGGATATTTATTTAACCCAGATAGATCCTTATTCCACGCGATCAGTGTATAACGGGTGGAGAATGCTTTGGTAACACGGCACAGCTCTGCCAGTTCCAGTGCTGAGTACGTCTCTTACAGCCACTTCTCTTTAGGCATCCAGGTGCTTTTTATGATGATACAGCTCAAGTAAGGTAGCTCAGCAAGACCGTTCCTAATAAAATAGACTATGAGCTGAAATGATGCGGAGGCTAAATTATTAAACGCTGAAACTCTCACTGTATCAATATATCGAATGCCAAGATATTGATACGGTATGTTTACTAGTAGTATGAAATAAACTTGCATGCGTCCGAGCGTCAGCCACGCGAAACTATAAAATTCATGCCTTACACGAAATTTAGGTGACCATTAAGCAACAGACATACTCGTTAGCTCGGCACTCAGGGCCTGTGAAGTAAATGATCACAAACAGTGCACGGAGCGGCAGCTTTCCATAAAAATGGCGCACGCGTGCTAGCAAATGGCTGTTCAGCGTTTTAGCTGCAGCGCGCAAATACACCTGCATTTCGTAACAAGATATCAAAAAAAATTATTTAGAAGCACCCGCTTTGGCTAAATTGCAAGTGTGTCGAATGTTTATGCTTCTGCACTGAAGAGAAAGCGAGTCACCGGGTTCCGTCTTTTAATCTGACTGCCTACTGTACAACCCAAACACGGCAAATAGAAGCATTTCCTACATGCAGCAGTATGTAAACGTACCAGAAACGTGCTTGCTCTTTTTCCAATATTCCCGCGGTCCGTTAACATTCAGCGTCACTGACGCCGACTACAGTGAAAATGTCGCAGAAGCACACCAAGACGGTACGCGGCGACCGGCAAGGGACGACGGCTTCCATCACGTCTTTTTCTTTCCTTTACGCCAACAACGACAAATATCCTTGACCAACGCAAGATGTTCGCCTTTAACTCAACCTCATCATTTAATGTCGTTTAAGAAAAAAACGTGACAGAGACTAAGCTGAACATCAACGAAATTATGGATCTTGCTGACATATTTGTTCGTCTACAGCGTACCCTCGAAGTCCTGAAGATTGCCGATGCTCAAGAGATGCAGATGTAACAGTAGTACAGGGTGGGTCATCCGTGCTCCTCACTGACGAATATAAAACTGTGAATTTGCTGACAATAACATCACCCGAGCGATACACAGTTTGTGTGTTAGTAAGAACGCACGTGCACATTAAAAGCTCGCGAATATGTGTTTGACTACGGGAAAAGGTTTAGATGCAACGGCAAGTGAGTGTTGAAAACAGACCACATGAAATGTAATGTCAGTTTCACATGTGTGCTCAATATCCCTCGCTTTTAGGGTGCAATAAATAACTGAACGGTCAAGCAAATCAACTCAGTAACGCAATTGGAGTAAGGGCGAAATGTGTAAAACTTCTGAGTCCAATGAACGACGTGTATAACTTTGGTAACACATGCGGCGCAAGTGGCTAATCAGAAAAAAAAAGAAAAAAAATTGCGTACTAATTTATTCTAATAGATTTTTATGTCTAAGGGTTCTAGCGATTCTTGTATCAAGAATTCCAGGAATAATTGTGTCTAATGTAATTATAAACTTAAATATTACATTACTATAGATCAAATTATATTCTTTAAATTTTTGTTGTTTCTCATTTTTGCGCTAATATGTCGATAACTAAAAAGGCAAAATTAATGTCAAAGTACCACTTCTTTCAACTTCGCGCCAAAAATTGTAGCAGCGTTACGTCAGTGAGAGGTCACGAATTTGAAGACATCCTTTTGCTTTTCACGGTCGTGGCCGAGCAAATGTTTTCACCGCATTGCTAAGTTCATTACTCGGCTCTCTTGGGATACGATATAGACCCACTATACCAATAAACAATTGCCTATGCGTGAACAGACGTCATCGAAATCGGCGACGTCACGGGGAACTGCTGTGCGAAGATCAAGTTAGCTGGCTTCGCTAGCACACATTCCTTCGTGTGTGTTTTCTGCCTCTTCAGCCTCTCAGTGCCCCTTTTTTTTATTGCAGACGGGTAACTTGCAAGAAATTCTCAAATTACTTTTGTCTCTGTCTTCCTCTGAAGCAAACTGGATAATGCTGATATTTTTACGCAATCCGCAAAGTCTGACAAAGAAAATTGCGCCATATGTTTTACGTCCAGGTCGTTCAAAGGCTCCTGTCACGATTGGACCACTACGAGGAGACTGCCGTGCCACCTGGAAATCAAGAACCGGACGAGCTCGCGAATCCTGCCCTTCATAGCAATGTTTGGGTTTCGTGGCAAGACCAGTAGCCAAGACTGTGACGCTGCTCCGATGCTCCGGTCTCACATAACTGAACTATGTGCGGCAGCTTCGCTCAACGAGCCGCAACCTATGCAGAGCAAGTTATGTTCGCGCGTTAGCACCGGTGTCCTTCTTCCTTTAAATGCGAATTTGTTGTTTGTTTGTTTGTTTTCGTTATTTTTTAATGTTTAACTTAAGTGTCCATATGGACATTAGCTAGAACGGTGGAAAGAAAATTGAAATAATTGTGCACGATAACTTATAACGAATTTTGTCGCTATGTAGAGAATAGGAAGGTCAAAAACTAAAGAAAGAAAAACAACAAAGTGTCGTATCTGAACATTTTACCAACTTTACTGCGTGGTCATTTCACTTTCCTCGCCGTAGGTACTGACTACGGGGAGAGGAAACGGAGTGGTCTCCTGGGCCCGAGCTCCTTCCGAAGCTTTCCGTGGGGGAGGGGGCGAAGCCTTCCCCTCCTCCCATCGATGTCAAAGCCTCAACGCCCCCTAAAGTGTCGTTACCCGAATTCGCTTACCATCATCATTTGAGGTTCATTTTTAGCTACCTCTACCTTTCCATTTAAAATTTTGTTGTTGCTAAAATCTTACTGCATCAGGGTTGGCGCAGAAATGCGCGGCTTTTAATCCATACTTTGGTTTTATTTCTAAAATCCTCTAATAGTAAGAAATTGCATTAAAAGCTGCCGTGGTGGCTACCTCATCCGAATTTTCCCACTTCAACATTTTTTTAAAAGTTTACCCTGTGAGCACCTCGCAGAGATATAGTATGTTTAAATATACACACAGGACAAAGTTTGTTATATTTTTGAAAGAGAAGGGGGTGGTCATCTAACAATTATTTCTAATCGTATGGATAGCCTATCTCTCGAGAATGAATATGTTCCTGTATATTCACCTCGCTTCAACTTACACTGCGCGCTTTTTTATCCTTCCTTACATAACATTTGCGTACAATTCTTCCCGGCGCAACACCGCCGGATTTTCTACATTTTATCGACTGCACGGTCGCGAACTGACCTTGCCCCTTGACACGGCACTTCCTCCTGCTGCGATCTCAACAAGCGAGTATGCGCGCGACGTCATCGCCTTCACCGACCATGCACGCCAGCTTGCCCGTGCTCGACTGACGGCCTCGCAAACCACTCATCAGCGTCAGTACTACTCCCGCCACCATGACGTACAGTTTTCGCCTGGTGCGCTCGTGCTCCTGTGGTGGCCCTCTCGTCACGTCGGACATTCAGAAAAGCTCCTTTCGCGATACACAGGGCCCTACCGCGTGCTGCGCCAGGTGATGCCCGTGACGTACGAAATTGCTCCTGTGTGCTCAACCTCATTCTCTGCTCTGGCATCTAGGGATGTCGTGCACGTCAGTAGGCTCAAGGCCTACTACACTGCTTCCGAGTCCGGCCTTTAGTCGCTCCAGGACGGCGCTTTTGCCGCCGGGGGTAGTGCTACGGAACAGTGTTTACAATGACGAAGAGGCGAGTATTGAGAAGACGACGACTACAATTAGAGGCTAGCGCGGGCTGTTGCGTTTTGTCCAAGTGCGGCGTATTCCCTTGTGAATATACTTGTATATAGCTTTTCGTCTGCGTCTTCCTACGTAACAATATACTGTCGAAGAGGCAAAGTTTCACCACCGCATTTAAAAGCAAACCTATTTTATTACCAATAGGAATGCCTCTACAAATGTTTCCCAAATGAGCCTCCCTAAAGTGTCAGTTCAATGTTATGGCATTTCAAGATAAATGGCCAAGTGTGGCGCCACTCGTTGTGCACAGACGATCTTAGAGCTTGTGCCCTTCAATGCTTTAGTGGGGACAATAATAATAGTCAGTTCCTAATAAGGGCTAAGAATAAGTACTTAGTAGAGTGCGAACCCTTAGGAAACATTCCTGATGCCAGTCATAAAGCACTCGATATGCAACTGGGTGCCAAGCAAACACCTTCAAACCTTGAGCAGTACGTGATATTCGCTCCAGCTCCAGCCTGCAGATACCTTTATGCTTTACTGACCACAACACACGGCATTGTAGTTGTGCGCCCCGTAAACGTTGCGATCAACCTCCCAGCACCGGCCCATCTACGTAAGAGGTTGCCCATAGCACTGGTTTTCTTTATCCTGAAAAAAAGAAAGCCTGCAGACTGCAACGACTTCGTCGTTAGAGTCCTTTATCAACGGCTCGCGAATTATGCAGGTGAAGATGCACGTGAATTGTGTGTGTCTCAGTTGCGCGGCAAGTGGCATACTGACCTTATGAAAATGAAGCGCCAGTATAAGCTTATCGGCGAATATCAGCTCCGTCTACGAAGCGATCCCCACCTGAGAGCGCCTTGGCCGCGTCTCGGGACTCCAGAGTCTTTGGCACATTTTTCGCAGCCTCACCGGGAAAGCAAAAGGTAACTCTGCTCTGACCGAGCTCTTCATAAAAACAGATCCCGCAACTGTAGAAAAGGAAGTTATTACGAGCTTCTTTCCTCACTCCTTCGCGCACTCCGCTCAGATTTCCGAACGCCTACGCCATACCGGAACCTGATCGAGATCTTCAGACACGAGTTCGTATCACAGGAGCACGGGCACCCTCAATACATTTGCAGAAGTCGTGACTAGCCAAGGACGAACAACCGCAGAAGCATCCATACACACGAAATCGGTTGCGACGGCCGAAGCTGTGGCCATCCCTGGCCATACGGGCCGCGGAAGCTAAGGGCCAATCGGCCTACGTGCTGACAGACTCGCAGGATGCTTGCCGCGCCTTCCTTGGGGGGGGGGGGGGGCGGAGGCTTTATCGGGCTGCGTCTTCCGCATCCTAGGAACGTAATTCACCGTGGAGCACTGCGTGACCTGATGCCCGGCGCACACAGGGATAGCGGTGAACGACCAGGTGGACCGCTTGGCTCGAGGCATCACAGGCCGAGCCGCGGGCCACACCGCCCGAGACAACACTTGGACACCCGGTGCGCCGAGAGAAATCCTCGAATTACAACCGCTAAGAAGGCGAACCAAGCCCTTCTTCACCCAGACCTATACAGGAGGCAAGGACGGGACTGGCGCCGCCTGCAAACAAACATTTTTCCGCATTTATACAGGCTACACAAAATGTACCCAGACAAATACAGCAACAAATGCCCGTGGTGCGAAGGAACACCGACATTGGAACACATAACATTCCAGTGCGCGTTACGTCCGGCGGCTGCCACCTCGCCGCTGCTAGACAACACTCTACATAACTGGTCGTGGGAGGCGGGACTCGCGGAAGTGGAATTAGGAAGCCAACTGGCGACCCTTGAGCACGCTCGGCGAGCCGCTGTAACCAGTGGGACCCTCGAGGAGGGGCTCCACCCACCATAACGAAACAACCTATACTACAATAAACGTTTACTCTCTGATCCAGATCTTGATCGCCGAGGCATGGACTCCGCAAGCTTGGTGAAGAAACTCACGGCACCCTCCTAGCGGTAATTAACGACCTCTGGGCTTCAGGAAGCGTACCGGACTGACTGTAGCTCTCTTTCATTTATCCCATTCGAAAACACGGAATGGAACCAATCCTCTATAAGAACCTCCGACCAATCTCTCGGACCGCGACTCTCTGTAAACTCATTGAACAAATGATTCACACGCGCATGTACCGTTACCTTGAGATATTTTGGCCAGGCTACCACCCAGCACAGGTGGGTTTTCGCCCTAACCTGGCACCCATGATTGCCTTTCGCGGCTACAGCGCAGTATTCGCACATCAAGGAAAGCACTGCCTGATTACTTGCTGGCCTCTGACAAGCTCAAAGCGTTTGATAATGTTCGTCATGACGTCATTTTTGAAAAGCTAGCTCTGCTACCCAAGCCAACGTGCCCAGACATGGATAAGAAATTTTGTTACAGCCCGACCCATTCGGTTAAGTGCTGCGTCACCTGGACGGATTCCAAGGACTTATTATTGCGTTAGAATTTATTTGATCATTTCAAAGGCATTTCTTCCGTCGGCGTCGCCGTCGCCGTGAGTTTCCATGTAAATTCCAAGGGCGATAAAATCGTCGTCGCGCGTCGTATGTTGTATGTGCGCGCGAAAGCATGCGTAGGTGAGCCTGTGAACGCTGCTCATTCTCGCACGTGCCAGTGAGGAAGGCGAGCCGGAAGCGCGCCCTTTCCTGTCACGCGCGCGCAAAGCACTGAGTTGAGGCGAGGGAGGGGGAGTTCTTCCCCGGCGGCTGCTGCTGACGGCGCGGCCGTGCGATCGCCGTATCTTGCAAGCCACCAGCGACGTGATCTAAGTGCGCGCCCGCACGGGCGTTCAAAGCAATCTGCCATGTTTGCAGAGTGCGCGTAGTGCCGGTAGCTCTGTATGCTCTGTGCTTCCCATGTTTCGTTCGCGTTGAAGCGAGAGATGCACGAAGGTCAACTGGAGTGCTGCTGCTGCGGCGATTCCTCATTCCAGCCTTTCTACAGCGAGTTTCCGCGCTCATCGAGCGAGATGTGTTCATCTTTACCCGCGTGCGCATGACACCGTGCTTGTTAATTTAGTAAAACCTGTGCTTGTTAATTCAGTTCAAACATGCTGACGGGCTAGTTGGTTTTAATCTATGCTATAGAATGTGTAAGCGCGACTGAGCGAGCACTTAGAAAGAAACCGGCACCCAGAAACAGTGCTGTCTCGATATGTCTATTTCGTTCTACGTCCTCGTTCAGTCGTGCTTACACATTATATAATTGTGAATTTTGTTAGTAAGCGAATGCTTACAACTTTGTACGGCCAATAAAACGGCTATCCTTAATTCGTATAGCTATCTACTAATTTGCTATCGCGATCGGTGCTTCGCCTTTCGTGCGAAACTGTGATTTTACCTGGATAAAGGTGTTCTACAGGGATCCATCTTTGGACCGACGCTTTTTAATCTGGTCATGTGAAGGGTAGCCGAAAACCTTGAACGGGAACCAACTGCTAGATTTGTCGTCTACGCCTGTGACATTACTATATGGACAGAAGTAGCAGACTATACTGACAAAGAAATGATGCATACCTAGGTGCAGGCAGCCGTACTTGGTTTAGAGGCCGCTCTTAATAATATAGGTCGGCAGCTCGCTTCGCATAAAACGGAACTTATCAGCATAGACAGCAAGCATCCCACCAACATCAACATGCGCATCTCGCTGCACACTCGACCGCACAACATGCAATCAAAGGAATTCGCCGTTCCGCCTAAAAGGCGTAGCACCGATTGCGATAGTGAATTAGTAGATAGCTGTACGAAGTAAGGATAGTAGTTTTATCGGCCGTATAAAATAGTAAACATTCGCTTACTAACGATATTGACAATGATAGAATATGTAAGTGTGACTCAACGAGAACGAAGAAAAAAACAAACCCACATAGACAGTGCTGTCTTTGTGTGTCTGCTTCTTGGTTCGTCCTTGTTCCATCGCGCTTACACATTCTATCATGAATTTTAACCAACTAGCCCGCCAACGTGTTTAGCTAAATTAACCAGCACGGTCACGCGCGCACAGGAAAAGATCAACGCATCTTGCTCGATGAGCGCGGAAAGTCGCTGTCAAAATGCTGAAGTGAGGGATCGCGCCAGCAGCAAGCGAATTTACCTTCATGCATCTCTTGCTTGAACGCGAACGAATGGTTGAAAGGAAAGCGCATACCAGTCTACAGGCACTACGCACCCCCTGCAAGCATTCCAGGTCGCTTTGAAGACGAGGCCCGCGTGAGCGCGCACTTTGACCACGTCGCAGATTGCTTTCAAGAAACATAAGCGCCAGCAACGCGCCCTACGGCGTTCTCCAAAAGCTTCTACAACGGCGTTCGCGATCCGCGTGGCCAACTCAGTAGAAGAAGCCGTGGTTGTCTCCAGTCTGTACGGAGCGGCGGGCGAGGACATCGAGGCACCCTACGCTTGGCGACAACTTTCTGTGGCAGCGCAGCGAAGGCTACATGGGCGAAGCCTATGCAAATGTATTACCGTGCAAGTAGTCCGAACCTTTCGCTCAAGGATTCGGTTTCGGTTCTGGGTTGCGCCAGCGGTTTCCGCAAACGGGCGTTTTTGATGACTGATTTCGTGCATGCATGTGGTAGATATATACTAGCTGTGTTAACGCACTGTAAATATTAATCATACGCATATCGCATCATATTTATCTGAAGCTCCATATCTATATTTTATATATGAATATTTAAAAATTGTTTCTTTCGCGAGCAACCGTAACCTTTGAGAAATTGCCGTTGTAGCTACATACGAACTCAATTTCAGTTGAACTCTTGTGCAAAAACACATTTTTCCAACTTTTGAAAATTAATCGGACTGTGCACTTTGCCGCGCATTCTACACATGCAATGCGCGACATGCCGCGCTGAGACCGCCATACGATGTGTTTCATTGCAAGGAGCAATGCTAACGTCTTTATTTATACAAACTTTCTTTCCAGGTGTGTGCGGCATTCCAAAACTATTCATAAAGACTTGCACAACTGTTCTGTCCGCCATCTAAATACACAAATCCTGCAGCCACCACGACTGCTTCGCAGCTATGTGTTGCGAAGTGCAAGCTTCCGGGGTTCGATCGCTGCGGCGAAATTTCCATGTGGGCAAAATGTAAAAGCGCCCGTACATTACATTTTGCTGTACGTCAAAGAACGCATTTGTTCACCTATTTTTCACGCCAGCTTGGTTAAGCCTAAGGGGAAACTTTCAAAATTGTAAGAAAAAAATATAAAGTGGCACGAATAGTTCCAGAGCGGAACTCTACGCTGTTTCTTGGGATCATACTCAGGTTTTAGCACGTAAAACCTGCCAGTCAACTATTTCATTTACCGCGTGCTTAGTACAAGCTTGAGACAGAAATCCAAGCACAAGACACAAGACAGGAGGCTTCTGCGACCGTGCCTGCATTCACACCGGCTCGTTCATTCAGCTTACCTCACTATCACTCGCATCACTCTCGCTGCTTGTATCTGATATGAGTGAAATTTTAAGCCTGTCGAGGCTTGCATCAATGACGCCGTCACGCTGCCAGAATTCCTCTTCGACCCTCTGAATATGAGAACACGGCCTAAGCCACTTAGCTGGGGTTACGAAATTGACGCTTACCTGCAGCAACTTTGTGACAGTTGCAAGGGTGAATGCGGTATTGTGAACCGCTACATAACCTTTCACCTGGCTCCAAATTAGTTCGATCGAATTCAACTCGCAGTGATATGGAGGAAGCCTCCCGACGACATGACCAGCAGCCTTAGCAATACATCCACGCGATAGGCCGAAAACATCATCTTGTGCTGGTTAACGAGCTCCAGCGACTCTGGCTTTAATTGACCCCGAGAACACGCGATGCCTTTCTCTGTTAGCCAAGACAATGTCGACCTTTCGTGTTGATGCTGTCACTACTTTTTCCGAAGTGAACACTGTGGTAAGGTGCATTGTCCATTACTATAACGCTGTGTTGTTCGATGTTTGATCGAAGCTGCTCAGAGAGCCACTTCTCGAACCATGGCCCATCCATTTATTTGAGGTAGTCACCAGCTCTTTTCGCTGCCCAAAAAACGAGGAAAACACCATTTACGAAGCCATCCTGGCTACCATCGTGCAATGGGATCAGCCTACCACCTTTGCGGCAGGGTGCGCGAAGGCCTGTTGTCAAACCTTCCCGAGAAGCATCCTCAAGCGTAACGCCGTTCACGTCCTCCCAGAGCTTTTCCTTGGTATGTACAGCGTTTATCCAAAGCAGTATATGTGCCTACAAAAAACAAACAAACAACGAAAAGAATTGAAGCATGTCGCCAGGCATACGCACCTCGCAATTTCTCAAGACGGTTGAAGGACTGAGTGAACTTGTACTGCTCAGCGATATCCAAGCACCACATGTTAGTGAGAGGCAATAAGCGAAGCCTATTATTTGGCGCTGGGTACAAACGCTGGCCAAGTGATTGGCGAGAGCTGCACATCGGGCATCAAAATGTGGCGATGCACGACACGCGGCCACAGAAAACGCTGCCACTTGCAACGCTAACCTCAATGTCTCTTCCAAGAGGATAAACAACGCATCGAAGTGTCAAGCAACAACGCTTGCGTTTGTGCACACAGAACTTCTGTGATAAGCGAAACCTTGGGCACTGCCACTTTTTAGGCTAACAATAAAGTAAAACGCAGTTGGCATCTCTTGCATCTCGGGAAGAAATCTTTTTATGGCACAATGAAAGGTTCAGGTTTTCGGGGTGTTAAAAAAACACTTATTCCCCCATATACACTATGAAACTTGAAAAAGGGGTTGGTTATCATACATACCGCTTTTGGGTGCGAAGTTCCCGGATGGTGCGCACGTACTGCCATCGCCACAATATGATGTCGTTTCTCTCGAGGGGAGCAGAGTTTTTCTTCCATATGCGAAAAGAATACCCAATGTCGTTGAGCAGCTCTTGCATTGTACGTAGACACATTTTGGGCATATCCATGTCGCTATCACTGGTCACATTTCGAGCAAGTTTTGCGGGTGCCAGAATTTCATATCGCAGGAAATACTGGTGCACTTTTCTTCGTGGAGCGTATAGGGAGAAACTGTCGTAAAGTTGCAGTCTCGTTCTTCCGGTTCTGGCACTGCTGTGTGCGGCTGGGAGACGCGGCGGTTTGCGCTTCGGTGACTTCAAGCTGCCACACTGTACGTTGCGCTTAATCCGGTACACACTGCGTTCGCTATCCCTAGTCAGCTCGCTCCCCTTTCGACATGCGTCTGTGATAGGCTGCTTCAGGTCGCTTTTGCATAATTGTGCGTAAACGTTTCTACACGACTTTCTTGGCCTGCGTGGACAGCTTTTTCTTCGACAAATCTTGCCACAGATGCACGGCGGCTAGGGTCACTGAACGCTATAGACGTGCACCAGCAGGTGGTGTTGACGTGCTGCAACCCGGGGACGCCATATTCGTTTAAAGGTGATGAAAAAGGGATGCAGACGCCAGAAAACTGCAAAGCATCAAATAGCGTGAAACGAAATTCCTTCGACACGGCAACGTTTTTCTTGATCATTAAATTATTATCTTGTATTAAAAAGTGGAAGTTACTGGAACATTCTTTATTTAACCTGCATAGCGTAAATATTATTTCGTTAGGGAACTACATGCTGAGGCGTAATAAAAACAGGTGCAATTCAGATCCCTAGCCTTGGCTACAGTGCCAAAGAAAGTTGTCGCCAGGTATAGCAGCCGGTGGAGAACCACGCCCGTCCTCCCTCGCCTGACCCCCCTGCCTCGCACGCGACAGGGGAGGGCACGAATCCAGGCCGCGTTTCTCGCACGCGCACGCCAGATTGAACCGCGTTCGCCTGCTCACCCTCACACGCTTTCACACATACGGAACCTCACGGCTACGCCGACGGCAGAACTTCGCCTGGAGTGTCCATATAATTGCTATCGAAATAAGATGGACAGTCCAAAGTACTAAGCCTACCTTTATCCAGTTGCAACAGCTCGCAAAAGTGGATACGCTTACTGCGGCAGGCATCTCCGGCCACGTTTCATATGATACGCCGACTTTCCAACAAATACGGGGAAGCGCTACAACACGCCTGTCGAACTCTTGCGAGAGCTGTGGCTGTTGGCAAGATTTTGTACGACGCGCCAATGTATACTTTTTCTCCTACGGATACTCGAACTTTGAAACGCCTTCATAGGGCCGCCCTCTACACTATCACGGGACTGCCTAAACACACCAAGATACATGGACTTGAACGTGCTGTGGGTTTGCCTCCACTGCAGAACGTCACCCGTGAAGCCCACACTCGACATCATATCCGCATGAAAAAGATGCCGCAAGGCCGTCGCCATCTGCCCTGGGATTATCAGCGACATGACGATGTGGCCCGTGTCAATCTGACTTTACCTCCAGGGAAACCGGGATTGCTTCTCGACGATTCCATCGTCCCATACCTCGTAATAACGCTCATGTCCGCCAACATGTTGCCACGCGACAACTCAACACCACGAGCTTAGAAACAATTGACATCTGCGCTGACGCAGCTCTCCCTGATGAACAGGCCTATAGGGAATTGGTTTGCACGCAGACCACCGCCGACACAGGGACCTACAGCTTCCGCCTACCTTCTGGTGCCCTAGTGCATGCTGAACTTCTTACTATCAGGGAAGCGACTACGGGTCTCGCATACACCATACAAAAACCGGCCTGTCTCTTCACTAACTCACACACAGCCTGCTCTGAAACACTTCGCACAGCCTCGGAGTATGCTGCAGTTTCCGCTATTCAACTCATCCTTGATAGGCATGAAAAATCAGCAGTTCAATAGAAACTATCTAGAATTCCGGAATATATGGGTGCACCCGGGGGAAATACGGTGGCACATGCCGCTGCTGCTTCCGCAGGTGGGTCGACCAATCTTGCTCAGCGCCCACCCCTCAGACTGAACCCTTATAAGCTCCTAAGCCAAAAGGCTCCTTCGGTAGTCACCATGCACTATGTGCGTACGTCCCTGCGTATTTCAAGTAAACAACGTCTTCAGCACGCTACCCCGCATGTCCTCTTTTAGAGCATGTCTCCCGTTTCACTTTCTCAAGAGGCCTTTGTCAATTGGTTTTCGCATATTCAGCCTACTCGCCGTACTCTATACAGTGAAATGGTGACAACCTGACATTACGACAGTGACGTGCCCCCACTGGGGGCTGCGCTGCAGCGCAGATCTTAATCGTTTAATATGGCAATGCTCTGCGTTCGATACGGGGAGAATAGCCATGGAGGCTTACAATACACCTACTATCGTGATGCGCTGTTCACTGATCCTAACACGCAGCTATTATTTGCCAGATATGGTAGTCACAGCGGTCTGATCAAGGTTGTTTAGAGGGACTGATAAACGACTGTCCTTACCGCACACAACCTCAGCACAAGTGAACATCACTCAAACGATGGGAAACCCTGACCATGGGAACGACTTTGTAATCAATCAATGCCCCTTACGTCTGTACAAAGGACCGGCGCCTTCCCATTCTCTAATAATGGACCTGGGCAATGCAATATTACTGGCGATGAAAGTGCCAACAAAGCTCCCCGTGATGCACATCGACAATGTGCAATCGCCTCGATACTTTTGTCAAGAACGGACTCAGCGGTGCATTTCAGCGGTCTTGCCCATATTATTTATTACTTTAAGGAAATAGAACGCACCGGAGTTCACCAACGGGCTCTTATATACCATGGGCCCGCATATGATATTACAACTTTTACCTGGTTATAACCCATGGGAAGAAACGCTACAGTGCAGCTTTCGAGTAGAAGTGTATTTCACAAATGCCTACTCATTCGTAATTGGAATGGCGGACAGTGCCAATTGCAGCACATGTGGCGTCGAAGAAACAACCAAACGTCTCCTGTGTGACTGCTCCACGCACGAAGATGAGAGGAGTGCCCTTCGGACAGTTTTGGCGTACTTAGACGTCAGGCCTTTCGAAGAAGAGCAGATCTTGGGCCCATAGCCTCTTGCGCCTGCTATGCGCAAGACCACAAAGGCGCTGGTGCATTTTTTAAATGCACCAGCCTGTGTAACCACCTATGTCTGACTCAACAATGAACGCTTGTGCGTGTAATAGTGCAAGCTGTGAACTTCTTTCTTCCTTCTCCTCTTTTAAGCCCATTTCCCCCTTGCCCAGTGCAGGATAGCCTAGCTGACTCAGCATGGTTAACCTCCCTGACTTTCCCTTATGACTTTTCTTTCTCTCTCTTCATCGATTGATTGATTGATTCATTCTCAGTATTGATTATCTTATCAGTAGCCACGTGTAGCGACTCAGAATAAAAGTCTGCTAATAATTTACAGCATTAATTACAGATGGAAATATCGCCACTTGCATGCAGAGGCCATAAATATATGTAATTCACTCACTAACCAAAATGAGACCGAGCCGGATTCACTCGAAATCAGAGTCAACAGCACTTAAGCGCCGCAGCGCTTACAATCGAACTTACGGTAAAAGAAAGGAAGAAAAGAGGAGGCTGCAGTTTTGATCAAAAGCCGAAGCAATATTAGTAATAACGTAGTATATGAAAATTTTTGCAAGTGAACAATTTTTCGAGATCACACTAACTTTGTTCGAGTGCAAGTATTATTAAAGTTGGGGTCCGAAAAGATGGCCCCACCCAGCCCACCCCGGACCAATGAAAATTTTCCGCCTATGGTCCTCACATTACTATAATTGCAATATCATTTATGCAAACACTAGATTTTCGTTCGCACTTGAGAGACGCACAACAGACCCGCAGTGGATTTCGTTTCAAAAATAACGAAGCCAAGTTTGCCCACCGTCAAGCCATTGCGCGGAAACGAAATAGCGCTTAGGCTATTCAGCTCTGTGCGCACGCTGTGAGGCCGGAGCGGAACCAATAGCAATGTTCAGCTAGAAACGCCGACTATTTTCCAGCGGTCAAACCTCGGGCGCCGTAAATGCACGACACCCGCAACGCCATTAGGCTGTTCCACATGCAGCGATCTAGCGAAAAAATTCGTTGCTGCCGCGGACGTCGCTGAGCGATTTTCGTTGCCAGCTTTCACATACGATTCACATGCGTCACAAACGATTTCCGTCCTTTGCGGCGAAAATTGCACTCGAAGTGCCGATCCCCTGATCTTCGGCTGCCACCAACCGGTTGGTCACACAATCGCTGCGATCGCTGCGATTTTCCGTCGAAATTCTGCGCTGAGCTATTTCGCCGGTTTGTTTTGGAAAATGGCGTCTGGCTCAACAAGTGCAATGCGCGTAGACGTGGGTTGCCGAATTCGGTACTTATGCGAAGGGAGAATAAAAAAACTTGTACCGCAGATTTCATTATCCCATTTCTAAGCGTTCGTTAACGCGCTACGCAGCAAATTAAGTGCATTTTCAGGTTTGCTTCGTAAACCTTTGCGAGTTGCCGCGGGACGACATGGCCTTTTGGAGTCTTCACAATTTTCTTTTGTTGAATAGCATACAAATAGCGCGTGTGCAGAACGGCTTAAATAATTTCAACCTCAGCAAGGGCAAATGACTAGACAGCAAAATACCCGAAGTTTCAACGTTGTGCTGAACGCGGTACCGTTCAGTTGCATATTATTGTCGATTTTCAAGCGTGAATATTTCGATGCATCTTGGATGGTTATCTTACCTCACTTATTAAATTTGAAAGAGCAAACGTGTAGGCTATCGTGATGAGTTTTAAACGATAGCATTGAGCCGGCGGCTTGAACAAACAGCGTCGTTAATTTGTTATCGAATATTTCATGCACGTTAAGTTACATCTCTTCTCTGGAAAATATTTTTCCTTGCACAAAAACCAATAAACATTGAATGCGTTGCGGACTTTGTATCCTAACTGCACCTGTATTGACATTTGCTTTGAACGGTAATTAACTGTACAGTTAGTAAATTAAGTGAATTATTTGCTCGCTATAGTGGCCCAGTGACAACATACCGTTCTGCACCGTCGTGTAAAACTCGTGCAACAATGCGAAAAGCAGGCAAAGAGCCTGTTCTTCTGGAGACGAAACAGAAGAAGACACGTTAAAGAAAAGTAAATCAAAAGTGTACAGTGAAGTCAGCAAGTTGCATCCTTTCCGGTTAATCTTTGAATTTTTTAAGTACAAACGTTTCTTGTACGTTCACAGCTGATCAAGTGTGCAGAAACAAGCATACTTTACATGTTTCTAAGAACAGTTTCTAATAAGTTTGTAATCACATATATTAATGTGTAAACCCATACAATGATATCCACTGTGATTACTAGCTTTATAAGTTTTAGCTTTAGAGCTTTGTAAGTTAAAGCTTTATAAGCTTTATAACTACCATGCTACTTGCAAAAACTGGAATTAGAAAGGAAATTTCTGCGTTTTTACTAAACGCAATATGCAGTTTATGCAATAAGGGGCCACAAACAGCTTTTTCGCTCTGACACACTAATTTATTGCACTTTTCACCTATATACAGAAAACACACAAATCTGTCTTGTTCTTAAATTTATTCGCCTGCCACGGTGGCTGTGGCATTCTGCTGCTAACACAAGGTGAGAGGTTGAGTTTCCAGCCGTGGCAGTCGCCTTTCGATGGGAGTCAAAAGTAAAAAAAGCTCGTGCACTGCTATTTTGTTCATGTTTTATTGAACCCAAAGGCCATTGCATAAGTAGGGCATGCATATGCAAAATCTAACAAGCAATACTAACACTAACCGAAAGCAAAGAGCACAATTGTAAAACAAGCATTTCTTTCTGACATTCAATGCATGAATATGTATTGTTCAACAGCACTGCACAAATAAGCAGATCAATATCTCAGTAATCTATAAGGTAGCTGGTCCTACAGATGTATAAATGTCAAAAAAGATGAATGCTCGTACTACACCACGCACACAGCACAAAGAAGAGCTTTTTCAAACGTTGTCCCTTCTGGCAGAAATGAGTGGGTCATAAGCCGCAGAAATTTTATTAGAGGGCATTGTGCGATACCGCTTATGATAGAATGAAGAGAGTGAAGAGCTTTTAACAGCAGTACCTCATGCTACTCTAATAAGAGGAACGGTGAGAAAGAAAATTTCTGGTAGAGCACTTAAGTTCAACAGTAACATTTTGAAAGATAAAAAATTCCAGGTGAGAGTTGAATGTATATTTGGCCCAGCCAGACCAACAACACAGGCATACTACTGGAAGTACTACAGTCAATGGTGTACTAGTCTATCGGAAATTTATATTATACAGAAATCAAGAATGATGCAACAAGCTGTCGACGACACTGCAAACTTTCTTGGCCTGTCTGGCCTCTCGCTTTCTGATAAGTCAGCTGACACCGAAGCCGGAAAAAAAACTACAGTCAGGAACTACCCCAGATTGCACATTGCACTCCACATAGCTGGACAAATAAGTCCGCAGGTCAACATCCACAAATCCTCAGCTAGTGCAAGAGCATGACAGCAGAGTCAACACGTAGGCGAAACAGTTATGACTTAGCTGGACGCAAATTCTACACCTGGTGAAAAGAATAATCTCCAAATCATGGGGGGTGGATGAGCTTATACTACGGAAAATCGCAGATGCTGTGCTTGTGTCGAAGGTATTGTACGGTACGAATTACCTGCAGCGCACGAAAAAGACAACTAATTGAATACAAATTGAATGCACGTATCGGGTAACAACAGGTCTTTCCAACTTTACCATGCTTGAAGACCTCCATGAGAAATAGCAAACGAACAAGCACCTAGACAGAGTAGAGTTGCAGCCTTCAGCACAAATTCTTTGCCTTAAGAGCTCCAAACCTAGCCCCAAGATATTATGACAGCTAGCATATGAAATGCAAAGATGACTACCCCTCCCGTCAGAAACACAACCTCAGGAGCACCTGAACTTGAAACACAACAGGCCCATATCGTGCCATATGGGGCTAAACAATTAGGCCAGGAGACTATATGCAACTGCCAAACACACAGAGGATGCTGCTAATCATGAAGATGCAAGCAAACATCAGGTACATGTAGTACACTGATGTGGCAATAGCAGCGTAACAGCAGCGCGACACTGCATAAAATTTAACCCAACACAAGTGAGGTCATCCTACACCTAGAAAAGCTGAACTGAAAGCCATGAAAGTAGCACCTGCTGTGCAAGTTTCCAGACTAGAACACCGTTCAAACCTGCATGGATTCACCAGAACCTGCCTGGGCCTGCACATCACACAAGATTGTCACGCGATTGTCACACAAGATTGTCATCACACAAGATTGTCACACAAGAAATTGACACGCGACTTGCAAGCACATGGCCAAAAATTAAATTACAGGGTACAGAGCCAGCACATATTCCAGGACACAAGCAGGCTTACGATTCCGACATAAGAACTGACCCTGGACGAATTAGTATGTATTCAATATTAACTAAAGCGCAACAGATAGACAACGCACAAGGACGAAACGCTCTGTGTGTTCACTTCGTTCTTGTTCATTGTATTTCTGTTGCACTATAGTTAATAAATTCATGAGGCTGCATAGGAGACAAACGATACACCCGCCCAAGGCCCCGATTTTACATCCAAAGTTACGCGCGCGCACGCACGCACGCACGCACACACACGCACGCACACACACGCACACACACAAACACACACACACACACACGCACACACACACACACACACACACACACACACGCACGCACGCACGCACGCACACACACACGGAAAGAAACTACAAAAAAATCCAAGTGCAGGAAAAAAAATCATTACAATCGGCAATTGTGGATGCACTGTTCTTATTCCAATAGACAGAAACACCGTTCTTATTCCAATAGACAGACTGACAGCTTGCTCATGCAAACACCCTCTTCCAGTTTCATGCCATCGGAAAAAAATTAGTTTCTTAGAAGGTATGTAGTTTCTTAGACTTGTATGTTTATCTGTATTTTCTCTCCTTCCTGTTTTTGATTATGTATGGTTTCATCAAGCACTAGTTTTAATCATGGTTTCTTGATGTACTACTTTCGGGTAACCTTTATAAGTCACTGCATTTTCGCAATAAGCCTTTTATTTACAACTTGGCGTACCGTGTTTTACTGCTTCACACTGCACGCTCTTGCAACATTGCAAAAATAAAAAAAATTATATAAGGTACACAGAAGCATTATAAGGGCCATTAAAGTGACTTGTTGCAGTATAAAAAAATAAAGAATTGCCTGGCTGCAAACGGCACGAGAGAACACATAACACACAATAAAACCGCGATGATCTAACAACCGAAAGTTTAATGTACACGCCGAGTAAATGCTGGCTGACAAGCAATAAACCTAGCATGCACAAAAAGGAGAAGCAAAAATTAATTGTTTGTTTCCTGACAGTGAACGCATCCATTTCTAACGGATGCCATGCTTACAAGATTCTTCCAGCGTTTTTAGATCTACAGCTTCCATAATTTCTCTAGGCAGCATATCGGCACAGAATGCTAGCTTATTCCTCTACAATGCATGCTCAGATGTTGAGAGTGCATCGTAGAGGAAGAGTAGAGCATTCTGTGGACATCGGCTGCCCAGATAATTTATGGAATCTGTAGATGCAAGGACACTCGGAGAATCTTGTGTCAGCATGGCGTGTGTTACACTTTCAGAGATGAATGCGTTTCCTGTTGGGACCTGTATGGACACATACCTGTTTTTGCTTCTCCTTTTTGTGTCACTTTGATTTATTGCTTGTCAACCATCATTTACACGGCATCTTTAATAAACTTTCATTTGTTAGTGCGGCTTATGATCGTCTTGGTCTCTAGCAGAGAGGTGTTCATTCTTTTTACAGCAAAGCTGTATGTGCCTAGGCGAAACACTCGTAGTCCGACCACAGAAACCCTACTGCAGGTGCATGAGCCATTGTTTAGGGAGTTATGAGCCGTTGCATTCGTCTTACGTGACAGACAAAGTTCTCGTTGGGTAGGCGTAGAAATGCTCATGCATTTAAAACATATACGTTTATCTACGTATTATTGCTGGGAAGGGACACAGAGGGGGACGGGTTTAAGACAACATCATGATGACATAGTTATCTCGCAGCAAAGGTGCGACGAGCCACTGGCTACACCGAGAGTGAGGTCGTTTCTCTCTCGCAGCAGAGCGCAAGTGCAGCAGTCTCTTTCAGGCTTTACAATAGATTCAAAAATGTGTCCATGTATTGCATTAAATGAAATGTGCAGCCCCGGTGTGTCACTATGTAACTACAGTGTGTAACCGAGTCAGAAATACTATGCCTAAAGCATTACAAAACACAAATGTGTAACACAATTCAGAAAGACGTTGATGAACCCGTTGGATTCACACAATGAACGACTCATTGCACTCTCCATGAGGGTGAGTGTGTGAAGCGCAATGTGCGGCATTTCAAATAAACAATGTGATAAACCCAAGCCAAACGTCTGCATAACCTCATAAAGAAACACAGACATAACCAATAATTCAGAAAGACATTAATAAGCCGTCGGAATGAACGCAGCCATAAAAACCGGGGCCGAATATTTCAGCTTCACTGGTTTACCATCTGTACAGGGTGCATTGGCGGTAATTTTTTCTGTTATTGTTTTAAGTATTGTAATGTTGTGTCAGTAAGGCATGTTGTTGCGCTAGTTGGTGCATTGTATTGGAGCTGCTTTTTTGTTGTTGGTTTTTTCTCAATGTTTGGCCCTTCGTCCTTTTGTAACTACTTTTTTATTCCCCCTCACCTAATACTCCAACCTTGCACCCTGCGAGATATATAAATAAGTACATAAGCACATGTCATTCATTCATCTACATAAACCTCGCACCATCCTTTCCTCAACAAACGACACTGTGTTGATGTCTCGCAGTGTTCATTTACATTAACTGCCGTTTGCATTTTGGTATAGTTTGTGAACAGTGCACTGCAGAAACATTGCGTGACATTGAGGTTGTGACCTAGTTCCACAGGCTAACCGTGAGCAGTTAGCCTGCTGAGAGCGGTTAGGCAAGAGACACAGGACAACAAAGTGGACGAGAAGCCTGTTTTTTAGAAGGCTGTGATACCACGTACAGGTTTCTACAAAAGTGATAGTAACTGCTCAACAAACTTTATGCGTCGACTTTTGCGCCTTTAGAAATATTGAGAGGACTCCCATTATATGTATATTCACAGCACCCGCACCGCGATGGATGAACCAGGCTAGCGCTAGGGTTAAATTTCACAGCACATTTTCCATTCCACGTTTAGTAATCGCACAGATAAATTGCGGCTTTGTTCAGGGGAAGATGCGGGCTTTCTGGTTGGTACTTGTTGTTGCGTTTCGTTCAAGGATATGGCTAGGAGCAGGCACCGCACATGCGCAATCATGAGCAATATGCAAACATCATTTCTCCAGAAGCTGGCAGAGAGCACGGGTAGCGCGAGCATCTTGTAGGGCTGACACAACGACTTCATGGGAGCCGAATTTCAAATACTGTATTTGCCGAGAGGGCTGCTATATGAACTTGTCGATAGGTCATCTTGTTGATGGTTGTAGCGCAGGTAGAACCAAACAGTCATAGAAGGAAGATGAGACAGCACACAGCGCAGAACCACAGCTGCGAACAGCTCTTTACGAGGAGACCAAGGTGATAGTGCGGCCTCGGGGAGGCCTTAACATCGCGAGGACCCAGACCGCCACCGTGGCATCAGCCATCATGACGGCGGCGAACGTATCAAGGGAGGATGGAGCAGCGGACACCTTCTGCCCCAACTTGCAACGAAACATCATGGTGGTGAGTACCTCCGACGATATACGTGCTTCACGTTACGCCGAAATAAAATCGATCTGCATTGGTGGCAAGGACCACGTGGTTGGCGCATATCAAACCGCGCCATATGGCACCGTTAAAGGCATTATTAGAGGTATCCCAATAGAGGACTCCACGGCCGTAATCGACCGGAACATTGTAAACTCGAGAAATCCCTTGGCACTTGGCGCGAAGAGGATTGGTAGCTCGACCACACTCATCGTGGCTTTCAAGGGCCTGAAGGTCCCGAATTACGTGTGCTATGGTCCCGTTCTCACCAAGTGCAGCCTATATCGAAAACAATTCGATGTATGTAAGCAGTTCGGAAAGGTGGGCCACCGCCGCGACGTTTGTCCAAACCCTCACGTGAGGGCTTGCTTTGCTTGCGGGGCCGTTGACCCCAAGGAAGACCATAGTTGTACCCCCACTTGCCGATTGTGCGGAGGGCCACATCTGACCGGTGACAAGGTTTGCAAGAATAGGTTCAAGGTCCCATATGTAGTTACAAGGAGACAATGGGAGCGCAAGATGGCCGAACAACAAGCGCAGCAGCAACAGCGAACATCTCTCAGAGCTGAGGAATTTCCATCGCTGATGTCAGCAACTGCAACACCTGCCGGCCCAGCTGGTCGCCGAGCGTCACGTTCCGTCTCGAAGCGCAGGGCCAGCGAGAGTAAACAGCGTAGCCTTAGCCGCAAGCGATCGCAGTCACGTGACCGCGTGAGCTGGGCCGATGCAGCAAGGCACGGTGCCAAGAAAGCACAGGGGGGTGCCACCACCACCACCTCCAATACCGCAACGACCACCGCAACGCCCATTAGCACCAGCAAGACCGTCGATGGCAACAACAAGAGGAAGACGAGGGAAGACGAGGCGATGAGGATGTTGCAGGAAGACAACGAGGCACTCAGGCGCAAAAACAACGAGCTCGAGACGAAAGTCAGTAGGCAAGAGGCCACTATTAGCAAGATGACAAACGAGATCATGGAAATCAAGAAGCTTCTCACGACCCGTTCCACCAATAACGAAACGCCCCAAGCGGTATCATGTGAACCAACACCCAGCATCAGCAGCGCTTTACCATCAACATCCGCTGAGAAGGAGCCGGCACCCAAGAGACGAGCGATCGAGAACCTGAAGGAGCGCAAGCTCAACGACCGGGTGGACAACCTGAAAGACAAGGTCGACCAAATCGAGGAGCACCTCGATGGGCTCGAAGATTATATTAAGACAACGTTCACCACGATGATTAACGACAGGTTCGCCGCCATCGAGCGGACGTGTCAGCAGTTAACGAACGCAATACAGCAAATAACGCGGCAGTACAATCAGCAACAATCATGGCCTCTCCAGCAACAACAACAACTACAGCAGTGAAGGGTCTCGTGACCTGGTACTGGAACTGTAACGGTTTCGCTAGCAAGAAGGCAGTCTTGCAGCAACACATAACACAAGTAGCAAACAAGCCTGATATAATTATGATACGAGAGACTCGCACTGATACAGTGTCGCTACCCGGTTATCGCGTATACGCCAAGTCTCCAAAGGTCAGCGGCGGCAGAGGGATATGCACATTGGTTCGCAAGGGACTCACTTTCATTGAGCACGAGTTGCACAATAGTAAAATTGAATACACTCTCATCGAGGTCGTTACGGGCAAGAAACAAAAGAACAGCACCTTTCTGCTTAACGTCTACAGTAGCCCTTCACACTGGAAGCAAAAATTCAAGACGCTCCTTCACAGAGCCAGCACCGTGGCGGGGACTCACAGGCTCGTCGCCTGCGGGGACTTCAACGCGGCACACCCGGCATGGGGATATAACAAGCAATTGGCCAAGGGGCGAGACCTGTTCCAAGACACATTAGACCTGGGCTTCACCCTCATCACAGACCCGACTGATCCTACAAGGATTGGGAACTCTGTGTCCAGGGATACGACGCCGGACCTCACGTTCGTGAAGAACGACGAGAAGGGCAATATCTCCTGGCGCAACACGGGGTCAGAGCTCGGCAGCGACCACTACATCGTAGAGGTCATCATACCGGAACAGGTCAAGGCCTCGGAGGACACCAGAAAACATTATTTTACGGATTGGGATGCCTTCCGTAGCCTGTTACCAACGGAGATGGAGGAAATCAATAACATAGAAGAATGGCCAGCTCACATCGCGGGGAAGGTCAAGGAGGCGACCAAAATCATAGAAACGGATGAGCAGGTCGACAAGGTTGACAGCCGCCTCGCGCACTTATTCGAAGCAAAGCAATCTATCCTAAACAGGTGGAAGAAGCAACGACTAAATCGGCGCCTAAGGAAGAAGGTGGCGGAGCTGAATCGCGCCATCGAAGTTCATTGTCGGCTGCTCTGCACGCAACAATAGAACGAAATCTGTAATTCTGCGGACGGGCAGATGCATAGCGGCAAAACCTGGAACATGATGCGGCATCTGCTCGACGAGACTAAAACAAAGTCCCACCAACGCGACCGCCTCGCAAAGATCATTCACAGAGCAGTCAAGGAAAACGGGGAAACTGAAGCAATCAGACGCATAAACAGCAAGTATCTTCCGGTTACACCCACGGAAAGGCATCCTAAGTACGGCGGTCAAGCCAACGAGAAGCTTGACCGCGACATCAGCGTCGAGGAGGTGCGAGCGGCCCTGCACGAACTAAACAGCAAGTCGGCGGCCGGCCCGGATCACATCTCGAACAGAGCGCTCAAGAACCTCAGCGATGTGGCCATCGAAAACCTCACCGGTTTCTGCATCAAGTGCTGGAGTGCGGGGTCACTGCCCCAGCAGTGGAAGACTGCCAAGACCATACTCATCCCCAACCCAGGCAAGCCGCCGAACACGGACAACCTCCGGCCCATCTCGCTCACGTCCTGCGTGGGCAAGGTGTTGGAGCACGTCCTCATGTGTAGGTGTCAGGATTACCTGGAGGAGTCGGGACTATACCCCACCACGATCATCGGGTTTCGGCGTTCCCTCGGCACCCAAGACGCGATGGTTCTGTTGAAGAAAGATATAATTGACGAATATACCCTAACGAAAGACAAGGCCATTCTGGGGCTGGACCTGCAGAGCGCCTTCGACAAGGTGAAGCACTCTGCAATCCTAGCCCAGGTGTCCAGACTCAACATGGGCGCAAGAACATACAATTTTATCAAGGACTTTCTAACGGGACGGACTACTGAGCTCTGCGCCGGCGATCTACGGCTCCAATAGAAGAGGCTCGGCAGTGTCGGGACCCCCCAAGGCTCGGTCATCTCGCCGTTGTTATTCAACCTCGTCATGATCGGGGTGGCCAAGCGACTCTCTCGCGTCGAGGGCGTCCGGCATACCATCTACGCCGATGACATCACGCCGTGGGTTCCGGGAGGCAGCGATGGTCACATTGAGAGCACGCTGCAAGAAGCCGTCGACGCGATTGAAGGCCAGCTGAACGGTTCTGGTTTGATCTGCTCACCGAGCAAGTTAGAACTGCTGGTGTTACCACCGAAATGCGTCAGACGTAAGAAGAGCGAAGCGAGGGATTACGAGGCCATCAAGATCGTGACGAGGAACGGCCACGTGATCCCGGAGGTCGACAAAATCCGGGTGCTCGGCATGATCATAGACAAGGGACGTGGCAACGGCGAGACTATTTCCCGCCTTACAGCCAAGATTACCAACGCAATACGTCTCATCAGACGGGTCGCCAACCGCAAGGCCGGGATGAAGGAGGAAAGCTTGATTCGGCTTGTGCACTCCTTCGTCATCAGCCACGTCACCTACGTTGCAGCCTTCCACAACTGGATGCAATGTGAAAGGAATAAAATCAACGCCCTGATACGCCGAGCTTACAAGGCGGCGCTCGGACTACTCGAGTGTACGAGCACCAACAAGCTCCTGAGCCTGGGGGTACAAAATACCCTCGACGAAATTGCGGAAGCGCAACGGACCGCCCAGCTGGAGCGGCTCTCTATGACCGAAGCCGGCAGGCGCATACTTCAATACTTGGGCTTCACGCCCGGAGCGAAAGCGGCGAGTAGCGACGTTTCTGTCCCGGACGGAACCCGGCGCCGGATTCGGGTGGACCTCATCCCGAGAAACATGAACCCGAGTACAACAAGGAGAGAAGAGCGGCGAGGGCCAAGGCCCTCATCGACTTTCACGCCAAGGACGAGCACGCAAGGTTCGTGGATGCGGCAGAATACCAGGGAGACTGCGCGGCGTTCGTAGCTACCGTCATCGAGGCGTCATCCGGCGCGACGAGGGCAGCGGCGAGCTTACGGGTCCGCGCGGCGTGTCAGGCGGAGGAGGTGGCCATTGCCCTGGCCATTGCCGACCCCGGGTGTCAGACGGTGTTGTGCGATTCCCGAAGTGCAGTGCGGAATTATGCAAAGGGCAAAGTGTGTGGTAAGGTTGTGCGCGTTCTGTGCTCGGCTGACCTGCAACGACAGAATCGGTGTGTTAGAATCAAGTGGTTCCCGGCGCACGCGGGCAACGATGCGTCCGAGAAGCACGATAACCACAACGAGACGGCACACGCAGTGGCGCGAGCGCTAACCAATCGCGCCGCTGCAACCGACCGTCCAACGTGGTGTAGTGCCAAGGACCGCATTACGACGTTCAACGAACTTACCCAGTTCCACCGCCTGGCTCGAAGGACTTTCCCACCCCCGCACTCGGGGCTGAGCCGAGCGGAGGCGGTGCTGTTCAGACAATTGCAAACTGGTTCTTTACCCACCCTAGTATTAATGACTCATCTATACCCTAAATTATATGTGAGTGATGTGTGCCGCGTGTGCCAGCGGGAGAGGGCCACCCTGACGCACATCCTATGGGATTGCACCAAGTTCCCCAATGAGGCTTCGATAAGTACAACGATTCCTCCGCGACTCGCGGCTGCGGCGGAATGCTACGACCACGAAAGCCAAACCTGGGCCGTCCAGCAGGTCTCGGCGGCTCTTGAAAGACAAAGGCCGAGCGAAACCGACGAAACGTTGCCCCACAGGGCGACCAACCGCGGGAGTAACACGCGCTGGAGTTGAGTAGAGACCACCCGCTGAGAAGACGTCAGGGCCCGCGTCACGGCGCCATTTAGTCATGGTGTCGTTCTGCAGGCGACTACATGAAGTTCTCTCTCTCTTACGTGGGCCGTGTCGCGCTGAACTTAGGAAACCGCCGTTGCGCACTCCAAAACAAATCTTAACTTCAATTCGTTCTTAAATTACAAACCACGCATATTATTCGCTCCTAATAAAGAAAAGTCAACAATGTAATGTAAACGTTTTCTTCAATAAAATAAAAGAATTATGCAGTGTGTGCCACGAAACCTGGCAGTAAGCAACCCTGGGCGTCGCACCAGTCGCATTGTTGTAATCAGAATCATGTGAAATGGGCCCCCTAAAAGTCTAATTGCTACTCTTGCGACTGCACCGATTTTTATCGTTCCAGTCAGAACATGCCAAACTGCCTTTAGGCGTGCGATGCTCTAACCAATTGAGCTAACGCGTCGCGGTTTCGTCATACGGTTTTTGGGGTATTTATGTGTTACTACTAGAACTAACCTTGGGAGTGTCAGCCAGCGTCACTACTTACATACCTTGGCGGCGGATGTGGAACATCCTTTCGGCCTCAGGTGTCACGAGTACGTGATCTTTCTGGGTGAAGATGTCTTCTGGGTGAAGAAATTATAAAACAAGCCCTCTTTGATCAACACTTTCGCTCGTTTAAGAGCCAAGCATCTCTTGAGCCCCATTTGTTCACGGTAATTATGAAAATGTATGATCACAGGGCACTCATTTTGTTTCTTTTTGTAATATCATTCAGTAGTAGTAACAGTTAAGCGAAATCTTGCTTTGAAAATATCTGTCTTTATTCCACTAAAGAGAGCGTCTGAAGTTTCAGTGGCTTCATCATTTAGGGCTTAAATTAGCAAGTTAAGCATTCGTCGCCATTGCTTACATTTCGGCCGAGGTGGGGAATCCCGCCGTGGCTTACGTAGTTATTTGCTGCTGGCAAATCAAGCTCAGGACAGCTGGGCATGCCTTTTTTGGTAGAATTCCCGGGCCGCCTCCGCGTACGCAGCTGTGTCCGTGTAGTGCATATTGTACACATGTTATTGGAGTACGTCGATTGAATTTGTTGTGCGCGCGCTTTTGCCTCGCTCACGCGGTGCGCTCGCAAAGGAATTCGGTCGTGGTCACAGACTCACGGGAGACGTGTCGCATGTTTCTCAAGGGGCACGTAACAGCGGCTAGCCTCGCAGTTATCCCCAAATTCTTCAACAACTGTCATAGCCTACTTCGGTGTCCGGACCATGCGGCGTACAGGAGAACGAACAGGCTAACGCCTTAGCTAGAGGGTCTACTAACAGAGCCATGACGTGCTCTTGTGTTCTCAACCATTCGCACTGTCCCTCATAAAATCCCATCAATTTAATTGTCAAAGAATTCCTTGCTTATGAGCGCAGAGTCCACAGAAAATATCCCCCGCCACACCTACAAAGTTGTGGGGAAGAGGACATCGATTGGCACAAAATACATACCGGGGCGTATCGCCATGTAAAATTGGTCAACGCCATGAATTCCACTCGCTTTAGGGCCACCTGTCCTAGGTGCGGTTGCATACTTACCTTAATATAACTAACCGGGGAGTGGACAAGGCGCCCTCTTAGGCTAAATAACGTTGATGCAATAAAGAAGTGGGAGGCACAGCTCGCCTGCTTCGCTCTGGCAAGAAAAGCTCCTTAATTAACCATGTCAGACAGGTGACAGAGGTAAGGAGGGCCCTGCCACCTGTCTGACATGGTGGCAGGGCCCTCCACACCTGGAACGAATCGTATGCGTCTAAGCGCCGCACGAGTGCAGCTGCTTTCGCCAGGGTAATATCAGTGTTCTGGCTGCCTCACAGAAACACGAAACGAGTCTACCGGGGCGAAAATAGTGAGCCAAGTGGGTGCGCGCTTGCGCGTTTCTTGTAGGCTCAAATCGCCATTCCTCACGAGGTGCGGCATATGCAAGGCGCGCAAGCACCAGCTTTCACGCGCCGGCAAGGGTACGTGTAGTTTGGCCTTAAGGGTTTCGATGTGGTGGTGGAGCGCAGGGGCAACACTGCCCTTCTCTTCTCCCTTCACGCTTTCCCGCTGGCGCGGCTAACGGAGAGGTTGCACATAGGGCTTCTTGGTACGCTATACTTGAATACCTGCAATTGCTTCGATCTAAGTCTTCCTTCTCTTGAATGTATCAGAGAGAATTATAAAGAAATGCAGTGAGAATAGCTGTGACCCAGTCCGGTTGGCTGCCACAGAGTAGGAGGAGGGGGCGGTGTTAGGATAAGGAAAAAGAAGAGCCACTTCGTAAATGCCTGCGAGTTAATGTCCCCTCATGTATTTAGCCATAAGCGCTCTTATATTTCGGTTGCCTTCAAGATGATCATTGGATCTTTGGTGGCCTTATTCAGAAAAGACATATTCAGCCAATGTGCAAGAGTCTTTACATCCGAGCACATCCTGCTGTCTAAGTAGCTGTATACGATATGCATATCGTTGTCCGTCGGAGGATAGACCGGTGCTCAAAATGCTTTGTGTAGTTTCGTCACATCCGCAAGAACTGCATGCGGTTAGGAGTGCCATACTATGGGGAAAGAATAACTGCTTGTAAAGGCAACATAACAAACTTGTTTTGCGAAGGGATAGTTTTTCTGTGTTCTGGGATAGTTTTTCATGTAATTTCTCACGTAATTCGTAGAATACACAATCGGGAGTACGTGAAATCCGCCAATATTATTTGTCGAAGTGTGCGACGACGAGCATATAAGGAAAGTCTCCGCGTTGCATCGGTTCTCCACCGGTGTTGTAGACGCACTCTGATCGTGTTGCTGAGGCGACTTTTACATAAATGTTCAGCCATGTGATCTCAGTAACGATGATAGAAGAGGGCAATAAATCATACCTTCACGTATCAAACCGAAGCTCATTAGTGCAACCGGAAATGCTATTGATTTGCTTTTTCTTTTGAGCAAGAGCAACATTTAATTTCGGATATTCTCCAATTGCAGCAGTGCATTTACACGACGACGACATAGCGGAAACTGGTAAGCGGTTCAATTCTTGGGGAGGCACTCAATAGCGACCACTGCATATTCGACGGTGATATTTTCTATGTTTTCTCAGGTATTTAGGCTTGATTCAAATTCATGCGCTTGCACGTTCTACTGCGAAGTCCACTAGTTGAAAACAACACCGAATTGGCGTTTCAGGACTGATTACAGCTGAATGGTGGCCGAGTGCCCGGGTCAATAAATTTGCACCAATACAAGTCTACCTAACACGTCACATCAAATTCCTTTTTTTTATGGAGTTGATGATCCGTTAAAGTACATGTTGGTTTGAATAATGTCTAGGTGTCACCTCTAAGAGCGGTCCATACTGTGCATTGGCGCACCCACTTTGCAAGGTGATACGCAACGAGGTTGAGCCTCGTTAGCAGCTTGGGGCATGCAACAAAGAACTGAAACAACGGCGATAACGTGCTCTCCAGAAAAAAATACAGAACATCTTTGTTAAGGGGCCCTGTCAACAAACAGGTTTCTTGTGCTCGTTGGAGCGTATATTGTCCAGAGTTAAACATGGTCTTCAATATTGCGAAAATGATGGTGGCGCTCCTTGATGCGCGCAATTTTAAATTTCGTCTTGCGTGCTGAGTTCTGTAGATTTCCTTCCGCGAGAAATACTGCGCTTTCTTTGGGGCATAGCAAATATTCTTTGCGACCTGTTGTGTTTCGCGTTGGCATTGACTATCACAAACGGGCTTCTCTCTACTGTCATATTCGCCATCGATGATCCACGAGGACACTTTCACATTTATGTAAAGTCACACGAAGCGTGACTCCACAGAGGCCTGGGACTTGTATGACAGCTGACACGTCTCACAGTGGGCGTTGATAGTATGGGAGGACAGTCACTCTCAATGAGGGCGTTCCAACAATTTATTCAATATTAGGTACCACCACTGGCGGGCTAATCGGCACGCCCTTATAACAGGGCAGACAATAGCTTTACTCTAAGGCTGCTCTGTTTTCTTATGGCTGTCGCCGCACCACTAAATTACTATCTGCCCACAACTTTGTGACCAGCGCTCAACAACACTCAGTAGTACTCGTGTTCAATTCGTGTTACGAATAAGAAAGAGAATATCGGTTGTTAAGTGGCACCAAAAAGTTAGTACTGCTCATAACAGTCGCATGCGAGTTAGTATGTCTAATTTTGGTGATGACGGCTGCATGTCAAACTCACAGTACCTTCAGTATACTGTGCTATGAATGAAGGCACAGAGGAGTGATTATTTGGTTACAAGGAAAAGAGATATCATTATGTAAATGTTCTTGCTGCGTGTGCCCCACTGTGCCCTACCGGATGGAGTGACCCAAGCTGAAAGTATTAACAAGGTAGCGCAAGCTTGCTTGGAACACAGAGGCATCCGTAGGCAGCATGTCACCTCTGAGACACATCTAGAAAGAAGAAGGCGAGAAACATTTAGGAAAACATTAAAGCTTTAGGTAAATAAAAATAAAGTAGACACTCCATTAATTACCCATTCGGGCATGGGCGCGCACCATACGTCATTAACGTAGCATGGGAAGCAAACGTCACCAAGATCTATTAAGGTAAGTTTATTTCACTCCGTTCACTTCTCAAAGCAGTTTCCAACATCATCGCTAATGGAGAAAGCATTCATTCGTTATGGTAAATGGATGGGATAATAAACATAATTAGTGTACCGCAGCCCTTAGTCTACAAAAGAACGACAATATTTGCGTCATGAAGATAGTGTATGGTGACGTATGAGAAGAGCCCAGGCATGTTCTCTTGAGGAGCCGTATAAAGTCAATCTGTAGTCAGAAGCCAGTGGCAGCGTGTAGCGCGCATTGTGTAATGCGCATTGTAAGCTGAAGTTTCTTAATGGCAGTGTAAAAGGGAACCTCTTGGAAGTCTGCCGCTTCGGCTAATTGCGACAGCCCTGATTAATTGCTAATGAGTAACTTCGTACGGTGACGGCAAAACTTGACGTGGCAAGCAACCTCTTCGCAGCATACAGTTTCATAGTTTTATGATTCCCCCTTCTGAGTGTTTCTTCGTCAGTGCACGGACGATGGCCAGGTATCTAAGCATTTACTTTTGAGAGCCTTGGGAAACACATCTTACTGTGACCAAGGGCGCCACGAGCGTAGCCCGTGCACAACAGCTTAGGCGAACGCGCGTTGTACGTGCAGAAAGTACATTCCTTTCTTTCTGCAAGCAAGCACGTGTTTCTGAAAGTACTCAGAACTATCTGTTCCGAACATTTCCTCGTATGTGGTTAGCGCCACAAAAATTGCAAACTGAAATAGCGCCGATCCTGATGCGATATACTCAAGAGAAAAAAATATCAAAAGCTAGTGGATAAAACCTGTTAAATAGACGCACTTATCTGGCGACCGACGTGCCACACTTCACCTGTATTGAACTTTGGGCATGAGTCTCGTAGAGTTCCTCGCGGCTGTTTCTTTATGAACCCATAATGTTATGAACATAGAAACTGTTTCGCGGATTCCTGGCGACGTCGCTTTTTTTTCTTATAGAAATAATCATACTTTCGAATAACCAATTTGCAACGGGAATGCTTATGCTGGTAGGATGCACAAGTTGTGACTGTAGACTCGCATAAGCTAAGCGACGTCATCGGGCACAAAAACTGAGAGAAATAAGGAACCTATGATGATTATGGAATAAAAAGGACAAAAACACCTGAAAAAGTGAAATTGACTTGATAACCAAGTAGTATAGGAACTTATACGTTCAAATGCAGACACCAAGACTCGTCAATGGAGATGGCGGTGGCATAGCCAGAGACGTTTAGCGAAAAACTTACATAAAAGCAGCAGAAATGAGTGAGCGTGCATCCCGAGAATTCCAGACTTTGTATTGCTTTAATATTTTTGGGATGGCGCTTAGAAAAAGTGATTTTAGTCAAGAAAAAAGCTTTACTTAGAACTTGGAGCATGTCGTGTTGTTTCCTCTTGTGTCGTCATCTTTGTCGTACTATAAGACAATGATGCATATGCACAAGCTTGCTCAACTTTCAGTTCTTGTAAAATAACTCAGCTGTTCATCATTAATTCTCAATCTGAATTGTCTAACTGTTTCTTCTATTGAAATAGTGCCAGTTGCAAACACTGTCATGGCTCATATCGAAATACCCTTCCATGCTTACTTCTGTATTAACCTGTTAGACTTACGCCCAAAAATTTCAAGGAATGAAAAATAAAATCCCGATGTAGCTGAACAAAATCCATATAAATGGTAAGAAATTGCATTTTTACTTGACGGACGTAGACACAGTGCAACTTTTCAGGCGGTATCACTTATTAACTACGCGCGCAGTTTCCTGATCTCTGATGTGAAACATTGAAACCGCACAAGTTGCTTGGCCCTATTTTACCTACTTTTTTTTCTTTCTGCCTTAGATTTCGGCGTTGTTGTAGTAAAGAACTGCTACCAGCTTGTACAGCTCATCAATGTCATTGAATAAGTCTTGCATAGGCTATGACTCCCACGACAATGTGGCGCGCCTTTGCCTTGCAATCATAATATTGTTTTTGTGTAACTTTCAATTTTCTGTGCTACTAGTGGGCGAGTTGACATGTCTGCTGCAGCCGCTCTTGCAGCTCTACTACGTGGCCAACATCGTTTTGGTCTCTTCGCCAAATGTTTTCTTGACGACAGCTCGTTGAGGATGGTCTAGGTCCACGGATGTAGTGGCTATAAAGAAGATCAAAAGGCAAGAACCCAAAGTTTGTCTACGGGACTTCTCTGCATGCGAATAGCAGTGCGGCGAAGTATATATCCCAAATTTTGGGGCTTTCGTGACATTTTCGCTGAATCATTTGTTTCAAAGTTCCGTTGAAGCGCTTCACCAAACCATTTGCTATGGGGTGGTACGGCGTGGTCGGCAGTCGTCTCAACGAAAGCAGCAGGCTTAGCTCTTTCATGAGTTGCGAGGTGCAATGTGTACCTCGGTCAGTAACTATTTCCCGTGGAATTCCAACGCGGGAAAAATCGTAAGCAACGCCTCGGCAATCATTTCCGTGTCAACGCTAGGCAAACAACTGCGTCTGGGTAACGCGTTGCGAAGTCCACCATGGTTATAATAAATACGTTACCATTAGCAGAAGTAGGGGACAGTGGTCTGATAATATCAATTGCGACCCGCTGGAAAGGAGTATTGATTATCAGCATGTTTCAAAGAAGTACACGCCCTAATAGATGTCTTGGGACAGCTCTCTGAGAAACGTCGCATGATTTCACGAACCGAATGACGACTGCTTGAACGCCAGGCCAGCGGAAGTATTCTGCGCTCATGTCGGCCGTTCTCTGCGCCTTGGTGACCAGAGAGAATTCCTTCTTGTGCAATCTTCAGGACTGATCCCCGATGGTCTCTCGGAACAACAAGCTGCTCCACTTCCCTTTTTGTAGCAGCTTTATAACGCCGTAAGAGAACATCATTGAGGAGAATAACTGAGACAGTCGCAGATAGCACGGTTTTGGTCTCGCCCAGGTTCGCGAAGCAAACACTGAGACTTCGATCATCATTCTGCAACTGCTGGAAGCCTTGTTGTAGGGGAACGTGACGCAGCAACTATAGGATTATCGGGAACTGGGCAGGTGCTTTATTTGTCGAGCGGACCACCCTTTGTACTTTCTTGTGAATGCAGTGCGATAGGATCAATCTGCGAAACTGTGGCTCCCGATAACTCGAGATAGGGGCAAACACAGTTAAGATTGCCTAACACAACAACACACAGTGGGAACTCCCTACATATTGCACGCACGGTTCTTTTAAAGAATAGATAGTCCACTTGGAATTCAGCATCGAGAAAGTGTTCTGCCGAACCATCTAATAAATAGGGAGCGCGCTTTCCCCAGTAAACTTATTGGCTGGCACAAAAGAGCGCTTTACTACGACAGTGCCGCAACCAGAATCTCGCAAAAGGGTTACCGCTTGTCCTACGAGACGGCTTTTTGCTGTCAGCATACATTCCTGTCCTAGTTTTGGCCCAACGGTGCTTTGTGCCCCGACCCAATCTTTTCAGAACGGTCGCCTACAGTGTTTATGTTTACAGCATGTGTGTGCTGTTCGCGCAGCCTGTCTTCTGGGGTTGGTCGGTCAGGTTCAGAAAGTGAACGCGAAGCCTCGTTGTGGTCCTTCGTATACTTGGTAAAGCCTTCCGGCACATTTCTAGGCTTCTTCCCTTTCCAAACGATCGCAGCATTAGTTCCGCTAGCCCTAGACCAGCATTTTGACGGCTTATGTCCTCGCTTCTTGCCTATTAATCAATGGTGCTTTGCTTGACCGCTTGATGTCTCACTGGCTTGCGTTCCACTCTTCACATACACCTTTTCATCTCGACATCTGGCCAGATTTGTTAGACTTGAGCTTCAAGGTAGTGATCCGCTGTTTCTGCCAAACTTCCAAGGTCTTTGCAACCTCGCTCCTTCAGAATGATGCAAACTTCTGCTCACATAGACGTAATAATTGCTCCGAGACAATATTGTGTCTCAGTGAGTCAGAAGTATTTTCATTTTTTTTGCCAACTCTTGCCAGTGATCAAAATAAGCAAGCAGCCTACCTACGAATTGGCGGCCTGCTTCGTCATTGTCGGGATTGGCCTCTCGAAACTTGATTGTATAGCCCTCTTCAGTATACCAGAACCTCTGGAGCAATGCTACATTAAGCTTTGCAAAGTTCGTTTCATCTTCAGCCGACGTGCGTCCGGCGACAGTGAAAGGCTCGCCCGTTAAACACAAACTCAGAGACAGGGCCAACATGTCGCTGGGCCACCCTTGGTCCGTGGCCACTCGCTCGAACCTCTTAATATATGCGTCCAGCTCATCCCGAGTTTTATTGAATTCTGGAATTAACTTCAGGTTACTTCGGAAATCTTGATTATATATTTTTCTATCACTTGGCTCGGCTGCGACTGCTTGACTTGCCTGTTGCAATTCCTGCACGCGCAGCCATGTTCTCCAGCTTGCCCCTCTAGCTCTCGTGCATGGCCCATTCTGGCAGCCTCACGCTCTTGTGCACGGTGCTCTCTTTCTCTGCTGCGCTCCTCATCCATCCACTGTTGGACTGCCGTTGCTACGAATCCCAACTCGTTATCGATGCCTATCAGTTTTTCGGCATCAATCCTTAAGCACCGCACGTGACCAAAGTGAGACTTTCAAAGGTGTTACGAGAGTTTGTTCCTGTCCTGGAGGCCAGATAATGTATAGTAATAAGGTGGACAGTCACGATTGTTGACGTGAGGTGCGGGGAGGTAGGACTCGAGGTGATAGTCGGACGGATTGCGCCGGTGGACCTATAATGAACAACACTGCACTAATACAGAGCGTGAAATCTAGCACGAATTAAGGCTTTCCTCCTAATGCGGTCCGGGACACCACGACGCCGGCACACTGTTCAGTTCCCGTACTTCGCCCACTAACACGCGAAGTCCGGGCGTCGCGGCATACAGTCCTACTGAGTGCGCTCACGTGTGAGCGTAATCGTCGCTGGCCCGCCTTACGCGGCAGAGACGGCTCGGGTTGCGTAGGCTGTGACAGTGGCACGGCGACAACTGCTGGGGTAGTGGCTCAGGACCCCTGGCAGTGCCGGAACTCCGAGAGCACAGGAACACTGGGACCGGCCAGGCACAGGACACGGCGGACTTTGTCTCGATGGCCCGTCACGAGGCTGCCCAGGGGTATATCCCGGGTAGGCCTCTACGGACACGTTGTTCGGACCTCCTCGGCTAATCTCATCAACCGTCCATATCACAGACATACACCGTCTTGGACGGTCGAGGTGCATAAAACTCATTTTTGAGGGAGAGACCTTACCAACACATGTAAAAGTGGGTTATGTGCGCCATCCTGTCCGTCCATACATCCCTAGGCCCTTGCAGTGCCGTAAATGCCAGAAAATCGGGCATGTAAGTGCTGTGTGCGTGAACAAGATGACATGTCCGCGCTGTGGTGGTGATCACGATCAGTTGACGTGTGCTGGCTCTGACTTGAAGTGCCCTAACTGCGATGGGCCACACGAGGCAACGTCGAAGGACTGTCCAAAATTAAAGAATGAAATGTCCGTGCTAAGGAAAATGGTACGAGATCGATCTACACACAGAGAAGCTGCTACCAAGGTCCACCGTCGCCAGAGGCGCTCACGCAATCGCAGAAGGAGATCAGCATCGACAACAGGACAACCTGTACTCCAGGAAAAGTCGTCGCGCGCTCATGCTAGTCCTCAAACGTCACAGGCACCTATAACCACGTCTACTCTTCTAAACACCAAGGACACTGCAATATGGCCTTCCCTGCCATCTCGGAGTACAGAAGTGCAGCCGGAACGCCAGCGTGACCATGAACCTTCATCGTCGGATAGGCAAATCAAGGCAATGCTTGCACAGTTGATTCGTTCCTTGCGAATGCTGCTCATCGGAGTTAAGACGCCCGTTGCCAAGGCTGCGGTGCAAATTCTCGACGCACTAGAGCCAGTGCTTGCTGCTGTATAAAGGCTAGTAAACGCCATGGCATCATCAACTTCAAGGTTGTCACTACAGGAAAGGATAAGCGGTTCCGTAATATTCCAGTGGAACGCACGAGGTCTACGGGGTCGCCTGGGAGATTTTAAACAGAGAGTGCTCAAGCATCGGTTTCCAGTTATCGTCATATGCGAGCCGAATATGACATCGCCATTTAGACTCTCTGGCTATGAACAATTCGCGTCTGGGACAAGTGGAAATACTAGCAAAGTTTTACTATGTGTGCGATGTGACCTCACGTATTCGCTAAACCAAGTTCCGGTGCATAACAGCAACGAGTACATCTCTATAACACTGAAGCTAAAGCGCCGGATAATCTCGATCATCGGTGGCTATATTCCTCCCAGGGGAAGATTTGACTCTGGACACCTGAAACTTGTTCTTGACTCTTGCCAAGGACCTCATATTATTGTAGGCGATTTCAACGCGCACCACCATCTTTGGGGTAGTAGCATCACAAACCTTCGAGGAAGACAACTTCTTAACTTTACAAGCAGCAATGATCTTGAGATCCTGAACGATGGCTCACCAACATTTCTTCGTGGCACGACGTACAGCAGCTGTCTCGATTTAGCTATCGCTTCACGATGCCTTTCGTCTTCTGCTGCCTGGTGCACAGATGCTGAAACGTATGGCAGTGATCACCTACCTACTTATGTACAACTGAGGTGGTTTACAAGACTTCCAAGTTCTCATACGCGTCGCACTGACTGGGATGCGTTTCAGAACAAGTTAGAAGAATCTTGCAACTGTGCAATTTCACCGAAAGAGATTGAAGCGCGGATTAGAGCAGCAATGCACGCAACAACACGCATCATCGAAACTTCAAATTCAAGAACATCCGTTGACGTTATATATGAAGAGCTGCGGGCAGTCCGACGTCGCGCCGAGAGGAAATACAGGCGAACTAAATTGATATCAGACTTGAGGACGTCACGCCGTGTGCAAAAGAAAATTCAAAGATACTTAGACAAGCTCGACAGACAACGTTGGAGGTCATTTTGCACCAGCCTGGACCCAAGAAAACCGTTGTCCACAATATGGCATGTTGTACGAGCACTGCCATCTCCTCCACAACAGCTACGTCCCTTCCGAGCTTTGGCTATCATCCAGACGCGCAGTGAGAAGGAAATCGCGGAAGATTTCTGTATACACCTCTCTGGATCTACAACATCGATAGCTTCAGTGCTCAGGTGTGCTCCTCCAACAATGGACGATCGCCTCGACCTCCCATTCACACTGCAAGAGCTACGTGCAGCGATTTCCTCCTCAAGACACTCAAGTGCGCCTGGTCCTGATGGCATTACCTATTCTACCTTGCGACATCTAGGCCCTCGAGCGACTGAAGAGCTCCTGGCTTTATACAATCTCTCGTGGTCCTCGGGAACTGTGCCTGCGCATTAGAAGACAAGCAAAATTGTGGCATTATTGAAGCCAGGGAAGACACCCCACGCTATGCTTTCCTACAGACCTGTGGCGCTGGCCAGTTGCATAGGTAAAACCATGGAACGCATGGTTTTGACGCGCCTGGAGTGGTTTTTGGAGAAGCGCAATATATATCCAGACGCAATGACAGGTTTCCGAAAGGGTAGGTCGTCATTCGACAGCGTTATTGACCTAGTAACAACTGTTGAACATCAGAAACGTCGCCGTCGATTAACGGCTGCTGTCTTTCTAGATATCAAGGGTGCTTTTGACAACGTTCTCCATGATGCAATTTTAAATGCCCTAGAAGAATGTGGCGTCGGGGGACGTATGCATCAATGGATAGCCAGTTATCTTCAAGAGAGAACGATATTCATGACAACTCCAGACGGAGAAACAAAGCACCACCCCGTCTATCGTGGAGTGCCTCAAGGAGGTGTATTGAGCCCAACCTTATTTAATATCGTTCTCATTGGACTGGTCAAAGAACACGCAGGCGCAGTCTCGGTCTCTGTGTATGCAGACGACATCTGTATATGGACCACGAGCTTAACGCGCTTACAAGTGCAAACGAAGCTGCAGCGCGCGGTGTCAATAACGTCGACATACCTAAACAGTCGCGGACTGCAGCTCTCACCGGAAAAAAGTGCAACCATGGCATTTACACGAAAGTCAATGGCCTGCTACCCCGTTATGATTGATGGGAAGATTATACCTTCAGTAACCCACTACAAGTTTTTCGGAGTCATCATCGACCGTGACTTATCTTGGTCAAAGCACCTCTCAGGATTAAGAAAAAAGCTAGACAGCTTTACTCAGATCATTCGGCATATGTCTGGAAAATCATGGGGGCCATCCAAGTCATCTCTTCTGCAGCTCTACCAGGCACTTTTTGTTGGCTACTTCCGCTACAGTGCGCCTGTACTTTCTCGGGTTAGTACAACTGCTGTACGCACACTTGAAAGTGCTCAGGCTCGCGCACTGAGAATTTGCCTAGGACTACCACGATGTGCGTCTACTTGGGGCACTATTGCAGAGGCACGTGCGTGGCCAGCTCGAGTTTATCTGCAACATGAGCCATTGCGAGTGCATCTAAGGGTACTGACTAGACACAGAAACCATCCACTCACGAACGTCACAAGCGTACGGCCTGTGTCCGCCTACTCAGAAGCCGTGTTGTCGCAGCAAGACTTATTGCCGTCGGACTTCGAACCGTATGACATACCCGAAGTTCCACTCTGGACATTGGCAAAGCCAACGGTGAGGCTCTCAATCCCTGGAATAACGAAGAAGTCGAAGATGCCGCTTGCTGGCCTCAAGCATTTCGCGCTATCATACATTACTTACATGTATGGATATTACGAACATATTTTTACAGATGGTTCTGTGACACAGACCTCTTCCGCGGCGGCCTACACTGTGCCAGGAATGGGGATCGCACAACGGTTCAAGATAGGACACAGGACGTCGTCTACAGCAGCTGAGTTGACCGGAGTTCGAGAAGCAGTTCGCTGCATACTGCAACAAAGTCTCGAGAAGTGGACAGTGTTCTGCGACTCAAAACCAGCACTGCAACTCATCAGCAATTATATGAGTGACAGAACCGCATATAGTCCCCTGGTTTATGACATCATGTATCTGCTTGCTGAGGCGTCTCATTCCGGACATACGATCGTGCTGCAGTGGATTCCTGGCCATTGTGGAATAGCTGGAAACGAACAGGCTGACGCAGAAGCAAAACAGGCACACACTGACGGAACTATTATACAAATTCATTTTTCCCGGTATGACATTAACGCCTTGCTCCATACCTCCCTTAAAACTTCTACGGCGCAACATTGGGACAACCCCGAACATCGACAAGAGCGCCTCCATAGACTTGACGCTGGATTACAATTCCGGCATCCACTTCGGTTGCGGAGAAGCCAGGAAACGCTCATTCATCGATTACGGCTGGGTGTGGCATACACCAATCGATACCTTCACAAGATTGGACAAACACGGGACCCTGAATGTAGCGTCTGTCCCACTCTCGAGACAATAGCTCACGTACTTTGCGTGTGCCCTCAATATGCGGCCGAACGAAGAAAACTCAAATCTACAGTTGACAGCTTGGACTCCCGCCCCTTTTCAGAAGAAAAGGTTTTGTGCGCGTGGAGGAGTGTTGACTGTGCCCGACGTGCCATAAAAGCACTTTTGAACTTTTTAAGTGAGACTGGTTTAGACGATCGCCTCTAGAAGCTGTGAGACGTGTAGTCAGTGCGAAATGTGTTTGCGCAAAAACTTTTTGTGGCAACATTACTTTTTGTATGGACAAGATTACTCTTAGTGTATTGCGTCTCCAGTGCGCATCCGCATATTGGCCAACGTGTATATAGTATCTCATTGTACCATATCATAATCATCCGCCACCTACCTTTCCCTGTATTTCCCACTTCCCCATTCCCCAGTGAGGAGTAGCAGGCTAGAGACACGCTCTCCAGGCCGACCTCTCCTCCTTTCTCTCCATTAAAATCTACTCCTCCTCCTCCTCGGCTCGTTAGATCCGCCGTAGTTGTTGTCGTTGTTGTTGTTGTTGTTATTGTTGTTGTTGTTATTGTTGTAGCTTGTCACATGTTTCGCTGTTCTCCACGATGGGGGATTGGCCCATGGATCCGTGCCCGCAACTTCCCGCTCGTCTTGGTATGGTATGGTATGGTATTCCTTATGCGATGGCGCACACCCACTGTGCGGGATTGGCCAACATTTGGATGAAATTAGGCAATCTTTATTAAATACTAAAATCGGTAAAGCTAACGGAAGGAAATTAACAAAAATAAGATGTTTAAGAATTCAAGACAATCTCTTTGTAGCAATTATAAATTCTTCCGCTTCCTCCTTCTTCTTCACCAACCCACGAGCCTGTCTCTTATGTTGTTGTTGTAGCCTGTGACTTGTGTGGCTCCTACCCACGGTGGAGGATTGGCCTAGAAATGTGTCTTATTTTCCCGCGTCGTGCCGCGTCTGCCGTCGTTGTCCTTCACCACAACCTATTTACACTGTTATTTTCTAACAAACTGGTATTTTATGTTGAACAAAATGTAGAACCTCTTTGTTAAGGCGCCCTACTCTGTCACCAAATGAATACGTCTGATGTACTCGTCGTCGTCCATATTGTCCAGAGTTCTGCACGGTCTCCGAGATTACCACAAGGACGGTGTAGTTAGGATTTAATATTTAGGATGTCCCCATTCGGTCTCGTACACAATACACACCCCATAACCCCTGGACGCTACGCAAGGGGAGGTGAACCAATCGCAGACACCGGTAGCGCCCTCCTCATCCGGTTGTCTATTTTCACTGCACTAGCTCCGACATACCGGTACCCTGTCCACGTCAGCCAATTAGATAAAGAAAACTTGTTAGCGTAGGGCCTGCAATTGTATTTCCAAGTGAAGAAAGGTGACTTCCTATAATGGAGCAGAGTGTTTTATCGGGCTATTCAAAAAACGATGTTGGTTACCACCCGATGCTTGTGTCCGCGGTTAAGTTTTTCCTTAGGAGGTAGGAATAAAATCAGAAAGAAATAGTTTTAGGTTATGCGGCATCACATTTCGAAGTTTCAAGGCAAAAATAGGAACATTAGACGAGCTTCCAGTATGGTTTCGCTTAAGGTTGACCTTATGATTCATTCTGACGGTATGACAAGAAGCCAACATACAGCGATACAAAGGACAACGCAAAAAAATTACTTGAGCTCTTATGATATGATTAATAAAAATTGGGCCCCCCAGTTAACCCCCTTTCTTCTCGTTCTCTCTGACGGTATGTGACATTTAAAGACTAACAAGCAATTTTGCTCTCGAAAACACTGTGCAACGTTTTCTTTGCATGATGCGCCGTGAACTTGAAAGCTCTTTTTCAAAAATTCTTGCAAATTATTCCAAATAAGATCAAGCAAACGTCATAGTGACGAATTCAACACGTAGACACCAGACGAAATCATATTGGGGCGTGAAAGCACATTATGTTTACATAAATAAAGTCCTGCAGACGAAAACAATTGAGCGCAGCTCAAATTGTACGAGTTTTAACTCATTGCTTTCATAAATACGGGAGATGCTCAAATTCGAAAAATAGCTAACATGTACACACTTCAAATCTTTCGCACCCACTTTCCGCTGACGAGAGGGGAAGCTTTGGCAAAGAAACTTTCTTGAACACAACGGTTGCTCTGTTGACGAACCAGCTGTTCGCTTAATACGCGCGTGAAGATTGCGAAAATAGTTCTGAAAAGGCTCCTGAACCACCCCTCGCCTTTGGTGAGGAAACGGAGTGCGCGAATAGCATAGGCTGCTGTGAAAATCTCAGCCAATTTTCACAGTCATGCGCGGCGCGTAGAGTTCGCAAAAGAAGCGCGAAGCCCCCTTTCTCTCAAATGATATCTTTGCAACCGAAGCCTGCCCTGGCTTACTCTCGTAATTACTTACTCTCGTAATTACGATTACTCTCGTAATATAGCAAATATCCATGCCGTAGGTGGTACTGACCAATAGCTGACACCAATCAAAAACGATGTTGGGATCAATGCGCTTCCTACTGATACTGTGTATATTTATTGACAAAGTTTATTGAACAGGCGGAAGTAAGCGAAAATCTGTTGTCGAACTTCGATAATAACGCCGTACTTCCGGAAGAACTCGACCGGAACTCGTGCTCGGCAGTGGCCGCCCGCATGGGAACTAAACTTTCGCCAACCTGCTTATCGGCGTCGTAGCCGTCGTGTCTCGCTCATTTTCACAAGGTTTGAATGCTCAAGTAGTCTCTAGCGACGCGAAACTTGACGTCACACCACAGGCATCTTTGCCAACGTGCGCTCACTGCTGGCCGCTCCTGATTGGACACCTTGGCAAATTGATTGGTAGCACTTCGAAATGCGCAAGTGTGATGTGGCTACCATCCGTCGATCAAGCTGGGGAAGGACAAAGCTCGTCCGCACCCCGTAGCACGGTGAGACTAGAGAATACGAGCACGAGCATGCATTCGCGCCTTGTTGTGCACGAAACTAACGCAGGTCATACGTACTACAGTTGCGTGCAGCCGCTGTTTGCTACAGCCACGCTGGCACGCTGCGACCGCCACGGGGTGCCGCGACGAGCCAACAGGCTGAGCGCCATGCGGCTCTTAGAGGACAACCGCGTTTGGGCGCATTTGCGCGTCGTAGGCGCCAAGATCGAGAAGTATTAGCATCTACGTTAACATCCAAAATCAAATTTCAAGAGCGCGCCACGGTGACGTTCGGTGAGCGCTGTAAGCACGTCCCCCTCCACCGTAGCCTTCCCAGTGCAAGACATTGAACAAGGAGCGGAAGCACCACGAAGGGCGCGTTTGATTGGCGATAACTATTATTGCGTCCATTGAATAACTAGATTGCGTTATTCCCCAAGCACTTACGTCCACGTTTTTATCACGCCATTCATGTTGTTATCAAGTACTTCGAGCGTCATCCACGTTTTATTCCCCCCCAACCAAACAACCACGGTGGTATAAAAGGAAAATGGCCGCCGCCACCGTTGAGATCAAATGCTTGGGCAACACTAAAAATTTTACTTTGACTACGCGAAGCCAGGCGAGAAAGTAGAAAATGATTTTTTTTCTTACGTTGAAATGTTGCATCATTGATGAGAACTCTTCTTTATTGAAGGCGAAAGCTTCCTGCAAAGTACAAATGATGTAGACAGCATATACCTTCCTCTCTTTCCCTCATGTACTACCGTAAGGAATTGATATCTAGCCTCGATCTCCACTGGTATCATCATCATCATCAGCCTGGTTACGCCCATTGCAGGGCAAAGGCCTCTCCCATGCTTCTCCAACTACCCCGGTCATGTACTAATTGTGGCCATGTTGCCCCTGCAAACGTCTTAATGTCATCCACCCACCTAACTTTCTGCCGCCCCCTGCTACGCTTCCCTTCCCTTCGAATCCAGTCCGTAACCCTTAATGACCATCGGTTATCTTCCCTCCTCATTACATGTCCGGCCCATGCCCCCCCCCCCCCCACATTTCTTTTTCTTGATTTCAACTAAGATGTCATTTACCCGCGTTTGTTCCCTCACCCAATCTGCTCTTTTCCTATCCCTTAACGTTACATCCATCATTCTTCTTTCCATAGCGCGTTGCGTCGTCCTCAATTTCAGCAGAACCCTTTTCGTAAGCCTCCAGGTTTCTGCCCCGCACGTGAGTACTGGTAAGACACAGCTTTTATACACTTTTCTCTTGAGAGATAATGGCAACCTGCTGTTCATGATCTGAGAATGCCTGCAAAACGCACCCCAGCCCATTCTTATTCTTCCGATTATTCCAGTCTCATGATCCGGATCCGCCGTCATTACCTCTCCTAAGTAGATGTATTCCCTTACCACTTCCGGTGCCTTGCTACCTATCGTAAACTGCTGTTCTCTTCCGAGACTGTTAAACATTACTTTAGTTTTCTGCAAATTAATTTTCAGACCCACCACTCTGCTTTGCCTCTCCAAGTCAGTGAGCATGCATTGCAATTAGTCCCCTGAGTTACTAAGCAAGGCAATATCATCAGCGAATCGCAAGTTGCTAAGGTATTCTCCATCAACTATTATCCCCAATTCTTCCCACTCCAGGACTCTGAATACCTCCTGTTAAGATGTTGTGAATAGCATTGGAGAGATCGTATCTCCCTGTCTGAAGCCTTTCTTTATTGGGATTTTGTTGCTTTCTTTATGGAGGACTACGGTGGCTGTGGAGCTGCTATAGATATCTTCCAGTATTTTTAAATATGGCTCATCTACACCCTGATTCCGTAATGCCTCCATGACTGCTGAGGTTTCGACTGAATCAAACGCTTTTACGTAATCAATGAAGGCTATACATAAGGGTAGGTTATATTCCGCACATTTCTCTATCACCTGATTGATAGTGTGAATATGTTCTATTGTTGAGTAGCCTTTACGGAATCCTGCCTGGTCCTTTGGTTGACAGAAGTCTAAGGTGTTCCAGATTCTATTTACGATTACTTTAGTAAATACTTTGTAGGCAATGGACAGTAGGCTGATCGGTCTATAATTTTTCAAGTCTTTGGCGTCCCCTTTCTTATGGATTAGGATTATGTTAGCGTTCTTCCAAGATTCCGGTACGTTCGAGGTCGTGAGGCTTTGTGTATATAGGGTGGCCAGTCTTTCTAGGACAATTTTCCCACCATCCTTCAACAAATATGCTGTTACCTGATCCTCCCCAGCTGCCTTCCCCCTTTGCATAGCTCCCAAGGCATTCTTTACTTCTTCCGGCATTACTTGTGAGATTTCAAGTTCCTCTAGACTATCCTCTCTCACATTATCGTCGTGAGTGTTACTGGTGCTGTATAAATCTCTATAGATCTCCTCAGCCACTTGAACTATCTCATCCATATTAGTAACGATATTGCCGGCTTTGTCTCTTAACGCATACATCTGATTCTTGCCTATTCCTAGTTTCTTCTTCACTGCTTTTAGGCTTCCTCCGTTCCTGAGACCATGTTTAATTCTATCCATATTATAGTTCCTTATGTCAGCTGTCTTACGTTTGTTGATGAACTTAGAAAGTTCTGCCAGTTCTATTCTAGCTGTAGGGTTAGAGGCTTTCATACATTGGCGTTTCTTGATCAGATCTTTCGTCTCCTGCGATAGCTTACTGGTCTCCTGTCTAACGGAGTTACCACCGACTTGTAATGCGCACTCCTTAATGATGCCCATAAGATTGTCGTTCATTGCATCAACAGTAAGGTCCTCTTCCTGAGTTAAAGCCGAATACCTGTTCTGTAGCTTGATCCGGAATTTTTCTGGTTTCCTTCATACCGCTAAGTCATTGATCGGCATCTTATGTACCAGTTTCTTCCGTTCCCTCCTCAAGTTTAGGCTAATTCGAGTTCTTACCATACTATGGTCACTGCAGCGCACCTTGCCGAGCACGTCTACATCTTGTATGATGCCAGGGTTAGCGCAGAGTATGAAGTCGATTTCATTTCTAGTCTCATCATTCGGCCACGTCCACTTTCGCCTAACCCCTTTGCGGAAAAAGGTATTTATTATCCGCATATTATGCTGTTCTGCAAACTCTACTATTAACTCTCCCCTGCTATTCCTAGAGCCTATGCCATATTCCCCCACTGACTTGTCTCCAGCCTGCTTCTTGCCTACCCTGGCATTGAAGTCGCCCATCAGTATAGTGTATTTTGTTTTGACTTTACCCATCGCCGATTCCACGTCTTCATAAAAGCTTTCGACTTCCTGGTCATCATGACTGGATGTAGGGGCGTACTATCTTCAATTTGTACCGCTTATTAAGTTTCACAACAAGACCTGCCACCCTCTCGTTAATGCTATAGAATTCCTGTATGTTACCAGCTATATTCTTATTAATCAGGTATCCGACTCCTAGTTCTCGTTTCTCCGCTAAGCCCCGGTAGCACAGTACGTGCCCACTTTTTAGCACTGTATATGCTTCTTTTGTCCTCCTAACCTCACTGGGCCGTATTATATCCCATTTACTACCCTCCAATTCCTCCAATAACACTGCTAGACTCACTTCACTACATAACGTTCTAACGTTAAGAGGAAGCTTTAGCTAGAGTGCTCCTATCTAAATACATGAAAAAGGAGAACTCGTTTTTCTCGGCAACCACTGCACCACATTTGACGAGGTTTGTTGCATTTAAAAGGCAAACTGAAAATCTAGTGACTGCTGGTTTCAAATTTTTGAGTTAGATCGTCAATTTTTTATTAAAAATTGGCAAAAATCGAAAATTTTCAAAAACGAAACTATCAAGTTTACAACTCAGTGACTTAACCACTAAAAATGATAATACAATTCTGTGAATTGCATCTAATAGTACATCTAAAGCGGACAAAATTGATATGTTACACATGAATATAAAAAATTTAGTCATAGGGAAATACAGCTTTTGCAAAACCGTTGTAACCAACGTAAAAAATTCACGTAACATGTAAAATGACTTATTGAATTTGTCCGCTTTGAATGATCTAATGGGTGCCGTTTACAGAACCGCGATATCAGTTCTTGATGCAGAGCTATGAATTTGCAAACTTCGTGCTTCTATTTTTTTCAAACGGTCAAATATTTGAAAATCCTTTTAAGAAAATTCAAGCCCTAAATCGAAATTCCGCTCCCAACCGTCACTAGAATTTAACTTTCTCTTTCAAATCCAACAAATTTCATCAAAATCGGTCCAGGGGTTATCTCATAAAAACGTTTTTGCGTTTTACATGTATTTGAATAGGCCGCGTCGGAGTTGGGCCCGAGCTAAAGCTTCCTCTTAAACGTTGCCAGGTTCAGATTCCAATGACGGCCTGTCCAGAGCCAGGGATTCTTAGCACCCTCTGCTGCGTCACAGATCTGACCGCCGCCGTGGTCAGTTGCTTCGCGGCGGCTGGGGACTGAGGGCCGGGGTTTGATTGTTGTATTCATATAGGAGGTAGTGGCCCAGTACTGCACCAGGGTGGCCAGTCCTGCTCTGGTGAGAGAGTGCGTTACCGGTTGTGGTCACCGGGATGAGGCCGCCCTCCAGGCCTGTTTGTGTAATTTTCTCAATACACGGTTTTTTTTCCGTGGAGAATTGCGCGGCACCGGGATTCGAACCACGGTCCTCTTGCACGAGAGGCGGATACTGTACCGCCCCCGCAGGAGTTGTACACCTCATTTAACCTACAGTGGTGCCTTATTTGATCAGTCAAGGTGGACCAATCAGCTCGGTTATACCGCACGGATGGCACTCACCTAGATAACCTGGTATTTATGATCTGCATATGTGTGGCCATACATAATAGAGATGATTGGCTTTTCACGGCAATCAGCACTCGAATACGACGAAATAAATTATTGAGACGTGGAAAATTCCCTTGAACTAAGTATGGCTTGCGAGACAAATTCTTGTAAGTATTGAACTTTGTTTTAAAAGATGAGGGGAATATGCGCTCACCGAGAGGACAGTGTCCGCACGAGACCACACCAGGCACCTTACTGAGACATGGAGCGCTTTGTGGCCGGAACAAAGCCCCCCTTCTCTGCCGGCCAAGTGCAGAAAACCTGCGTTCCTGTCGCTCAAGGCTGCGCGGACATAGTATAGCTCTAAAGTCAAGAAAAAGCTTAAACAGGTGCGAGCGCGGCACGCTTCGTGTGGGAAGCTAGCCCGAGTCACTATCTCAATGACTGCTGCTCACGAGGGCGAATAGCTTCGTGTAACTATGATAACCCTAATAATACTACTTTCGAAAAGAGAACGGCCCAGAGGGCCGTACTGCGAGTGATATGACTGATAATTATATATATATATATATATATATATATATATATATATATATATATATATATATATATATATATATATATATATACTTATCTCATCTATGGGATCGAATGCGGAGCGCTGTTGCTTTGTCTCTGCGTGTAGTAGTTAAGGGAACGAATTTAAGGGAGGAGAAGGAGAAAGGATAGGAAAGTTTCGGAAGCATAATTGCAGCGCCGTGGTTTTACAGCGCACCCGCGGTAGAGAAACGGAAGGAGATTTAAGCGTGCGTGGCCATGATACGCACACGACAAACTGCCTTAAAATATTTAGAGACTTGAGAGAGAGTTTTGTTAACAACCGATAGCACGGCAATCAGCACTGGAATACGACGAGAGAAATTATTGAGACGTGGAACATTCCCTTGAACTAAGTATGGTTTGCGAGACAAATGGTAAAAACGCCTTTGTCACACGTTATATTCAAAACAGTTCCTCTAGCCTTCCTAAACGTTTTCTAACCATTTGTTCAACTGACTTTATGGCATTTTGTAGTAAGTAGACCGTAACAACGATTACCTCTACGCGCTATAAATTGCATCAAGGGCTGAAAGGGTGCTTCAAGAAGTAGATAATTATTGAGTCCCTCTAATCAAAAAGACCGAGTCTAAGACTACGATAGCTTTTCGCACGTCCTGCCTGAGCGCAGCAGACGTAACTCGTTTAAAGAATGTTACAAGAGATTAACGCGCAAGCGCGCACGCATGCGGTTCTCTTTTTAGATCTCGTACGTTTCTTTGCAGCTTGTTTCAATTCAATGGGTACTAATACTTTCGTCGACACAAATAGTTAATATTTATCTCAATACCCCCGTCCACTTCCGTATCCTATATTTCTCGCGCAGATTGAAATTCCAATCATAACTAATCGGTCATTTCAAATTAGTAAATGAAGCTTATTGGGAGGAAGAGGAGAAAAATCTCAACGCTACAACGAAAAATAGCGTCTGTCCTGCCTGCTTGTTTTCTGAGCTCACGTCCCTTTTGCGTCGCATGGAAACAAGAATCTTAATCTTGCAGAAGTAATACGCAGATTTTCTTCTCATAGCACGTACCTAGCTTTTTAAGGTGAAAGCCTCAAGTGGCTTGTTGCAATGGCTAATATCCGACAATAGCGGCGTCTTGCGCAGTGATTCAAAAATTATGATGCAAATGGTATCATCATCAGAAATGGCGCATACCCCCGTACTCAAGCAAAAATGCAATGGCTGAATATGAATGAATGAATGAATGAATGAATGAATGAATGAACAAAGAAAGAAAGAAAGAGAAAAGAGAGAAAGAAAGAAAGAAAGGAAAACGGGAAGGAAGAGAGAACGAAAGAAAGAACGAAATAACCTTCAGGTAGGGCATTAGGTGTTCGCATGTGTCGTATAGGAGGTCGACCTAGAGCGCCATACGCTTACTTCCCACTGAGGCTCGTTATGTCTTGCAAGAAGTCTTCCCCCCCCCCCGGTACATTACCACGTGTGCAGCAGTTTTACGACTTCACGTGTTGCAGGAATGTAACATGCTTCCGAGTTTTATGGGGTCGATCACAGCCACCTTGAAAAAACGTGTATGCTGGAATATAGGGCGCGTCTTGCAGCCTCCTCCTGGAATTGGCTACTCAATTTACCTGTTGGGATGCTTAACGCGAAGCGCGGCCTCATGTGCAGTACTATACAAAGTATATTCAATGCTCTGTAATTCAATCATTGCAAGACTGCGAGGTTTGTCCGAATTATCCGAGGGGTAAAATTAACATAGCAGCAAAATGAGCAATTTAAAGCTAAAGGCGCGGACAGCCTACATGTTTTAAAGCGGATTCGACGTGACACTACATGATGCAAGCGGGCACTGATGATTTTACGGGTGGAAGAACCGTCGGTCACTAAAATATCAAAGTTAATTTAAGTAAAGCATCTTCTAGCCTTCTAGTAATGAATGATCACATAAGGGGGCGCCTGTGGCGGTTTTCTTTCCATATCAACTTACGGTTGTGCCAGTGCTGTGCGATGCATTCGCATTAAGCGAAGATTTTAAATAATGTGGAAGAACAGGACTCGGCGGTAACTTACTGAAGAGAACCTGCAAGTTTTGAGTGACTATCATCGATGCACTAGACTGATTTCTTTAAAAAGTGTAGGAAACGTGGGAAAGCTTTCTAAACGAATTGGATAAAATACGGTCTTCGCGATTTATGTGTAAGTCAGCCTCTCTGAAGCCACCAGCAAGGTTGTATCAACAATGGTACGTGCTTTCTCCACTTAGGTAGTACTTAGGCCCTGTATATTATTCCTCACGATTGATGTCTTTAGTTCGCATTGAGTTGCTTTCAGTGCCAAAACTTATATATTAAATTTTCGCTAGCTTCTCAGCTCTATAATATATAGGCTGACGTTTAGGACATTTGAAAATCGGGTCTTGGCACGGCGCGCACAGTGTTTGCTGTGAGCTGATACTCCGTTCCCTGTTCTATCGTCGCTTATTGGTCCACAGGTACCAGCAGATTATCCTTGAATTCAATATCAAAGGGACTAAATCAATCTAAATTGTGAACTTGCAGCTGTAATTTAGATAAAATCTTAGAATATATTAGGCTTCAAGCAGAACACATATCATACTTCGCGTTTCTGTAGCGATGCAATGTCAATATGCCATTGCCACTCCAAAGGCAATATTGTGCACAAGACAACCAGTTTCAGCCAGTCCAGCAGGGCTAATGGTAACAGGTAACTATACTCACAGGTTTTATTGCGTACAGCGCCAGCGATCCCTCTACCAAGCACTGCCGTATGGCAGTTCGGAAAACTTGGACATCCTACGAATTAAAGGGAGATACCATTGCTTCAGACATAAAGGAATGATGCCATATTTGTCACGGTCGTATAAAAGAAGGACAAGTGCCACCTTTATCTGCGTGTATTGACTGTATGGTTTCGCGCAGGATTCACGGTAACATGTATTTTTATTTCTTTTTTTGCACGCGTAAGCAAGAGTATCTTGGGAATTAGTCTAATTTGTGCGTCGCAAGATAACTGCTCTAAGGAAGCTATGAGCAGCACCTCCTCACAGAGCGAGAGAAACCAGAAAGGGAGACCGCTGTAGTTGCAATCGACCAAAGCGTCCGTCTAGAATCGCCAGTATTTCCAGAACCAGTCGCATCAGGCCAAAGTAACATACCTGAATAGGGAATTTCCCTACAGTGAAGCTGCAGTGCGACTAGAGCTGAACGCTACCAAACATTACACACAATTTGTCGCGCGTTCGATTTCGATCCTAATTCGAGAACTAAATCGCTCACAGAGTTTAGGTGATGAGAGATATGCCCGATATTACGTATACCGAGAGTTTTAAGTTCGTAATCTCATTCGGATCTGGCACAATAATTTACTAAACAGTCCTTTTCTTCCTCTTGAAGAGTCTAACACAAAACGCACATTGTTGGTCAGGTTTTTGAGATAACCAAATATGATACCGATATTCAATTAGTATGGTGATAGTGACATTTTGTGGGTGATTCAGGATCATACTGTAATCTGTGCATTGTAATTTCAGTTCTTGTACAAATGTCCTTAGAGAAACGTTAGAGGGCGTGAGAACCGTATTTTTCGCAACGCATACGCAGTTTCTTTAATGTCCATAAAAAACGACGCGATGCAGAGCTCCACCCCGTCATAAGTAATGTGTGGGCATTTGTGTGGGCAGTTTTAAAGTGTGTTTTAGTTACAAGTAATACAAATTCTTTATGGAGCTGCCGAAATAAGATAGCTTCGCTGAGAAGTTGACCGTGATTCCTCAAGGTAGCAACAAGTCGACAGTGTTTTTCTATGGCAGGCTTACCCTTGTTCTCATAGAAACATACGTATAGACATATAAACTTTCATTCACAAGACCATACAGTCTAATTTAGGCTTGCTGCAAGTACTCTCATGGACGCAGTGTTCTTTATGCTCTCTTTAAAGGTCGGTGGTTGCCTTCCTACTTTAATCATCAACACCACCAATCTATTTTTATGGTCACTGCAGTACGCAGGCCTCGCCGAGCAATCTCCAAATTGAGCCTGGTGTATATCTCGCATGCATCGACTTATCTGCTTGCCTTGGACATAATTGCCAGGAAGCTATCTCTTCAGCGCAGCATCATACCTGTAAACTTGCTTACGTGAGCTATTATTGCGAGTAGCATTCTAAGGATACTATCTATCTATCTATCTATCTATCTATCTATCTATCTATCTATCTATCTATCTATCTATCTATCTATCTATCTATCTATCTCTCTATCTATCAATCTGTCTGTCTGTCTGTCTGTCTGTCTGTCTGTCTGTCTGTCTATCTATCTATCTATCTATCTATCTATCTATCTATCTATCTATCTATCTATCTATCTATCTATCTATCTATCTATCTATCTATCTATCTATGTATCTATCTGTCTATCTATCTATCTATCTATCTATCTATCTATCTATCTATCTATCTATCTATCTATCTATCTATGTCTTTGACCACTTTTCCGCCAAGTTGGGTCACTGGGAGTGGGTAATTCATGGTTTAATGGGTAACGCATCGGGCTGCTGTGCTGATGGGACAAGGTTGGATAACGCTGTTGGATCGACTTAATTCATTGGATATGTGGCACTAGGCATGTGCCACTGTTCAAAGAGCCTCTTTGATGCCAACTTGGAGCACTTGGTATGTGACATTGGTCAGTGCCGCTTTTCAATAAACCTCAGGCCAAAGCGGGCTGCTCGATATGTGCCACTAAGTGTGAACCATCCTTTGCTGAACCACATTTAAGCCAACTTGGGTTGCTGAGCATACACCACAGGTCATGCACCGTTCTTCAGTGACCCTCTTTGATGCAACCTTATCACTAAGTACGCGCAACTTGGTACATGTCGCTGCTCAATGAAGCTCTTCTACCCCAACTTTTCTAACTCTACGCCACTTAGTATGCGTCGCTCTTCTGTGGCAAAAAAATAATTTAAAGATTGTTTCTTGCTGGGTGAAGTCAAACTCGCTTCATATATTTTGTTATGAGCCACGTATCCTGATGGTAAAAAAAGTTGTTGCATAGCAAAGGAAAAAGAGGACAGGCTGTGTCTCGGCCCGTCAATCCCCAATAGGCAGATGCCCTTTCGTGGGTACGAGCCATAAAACAGTTCCATCATCATCATCGTCATCATCCCCCATAGTGCGTATGAGCCACTCCTGGAGGAAAACAAACACAGAAGCGATCTTTGTTGTGGTGCCACTAGCTGTCGCCGTGTAAATATTGCATATGAATCATTTTGATTATCTACTTTCAAGATTTCTTTCGGCGCGGGGTATATCCGGAAGAACACCACAGATCTTCGCAGTGGACAACTCGCGGGCCATACGACCGCGTGAACTGAGAGGCCCGCTGGCTCAGCCTCGGCTACGAGAGCGTGGGTTGCCCTTAGCCGATTCCGGGACCCTGGCACCTTCTTCGTTACTGACGCCATGGCCGTCGAAGAGTGGTTAACCGAATACGAGCCAGCCAACAAGAACAACCAGTGGCACCCAATCATCATGCTGGCTAGCGCTATCTACTACCTCAAGGGAACAGCCCGTGTATGATTCCAGAAAAACAAGGAGGAATTGACCAGTTGGGTAACTTGAGAGCAAAAACTAAAGGAGCTCTTCGGGAAACCAGCCACCTGCCAGCGAGTCGCCAAGAAGGAACTTTCGTGCCGAGCCCAAAATCAACTGATCCATGCCTCGTGTACATTAAGGGCGTATTCAGATCTCTGTCGGTGTGTTGACGGCAAATGTCCGAAGCTGACGAAGTCAGCCACATATCTAAAGGCATCAACGATGACGCCTTCAATTTACTGTCATATAAGGACTGCTCGTCGATTGACGAGATCATAACAGAATGCCAGGGCTTTGAAGATACAGAGCCGCCGCGCAGTTGTTCGCTTCGTGCAGCCGCTAAACAATTCGTGCGGCTACTAAATACCACTGTTACCTGAACATTTGAGCACGTCCGGCCTCCTGGTACCGAAAACTTGCTGCGTCTTGTGCGGCGCCAGGTTGAGGCCGCGTCTCCGTCAGTTCGTCAAGCCCGTTCTTACGACGAGTCCCAACCGGCTTTATTGTTGATCCAAGCCGTCGTACGCGAATAGTTGGCGAACGCATGCATTCATTGTATCTGTGCTGTAGGTCCTCTTGTGGTCAGCAATTTCATTCGAGCTCACCGCCCGCAATCAACTTATCCTGAATACCGCAATTCAATCTAGTGGCACATACCTGTCGATAGACAAATATGCTTCAACGGTAATGAAATAGGCCATATTTCCGGCCCCTGTCACTACCTCCAGCCTTTGCCACCTCGACCCGCGTACACTTATCGCCAGGCAGACAGTCGGTCCTCATCGTTTTGTTTTCGCAGTGAACCTCCACCCTATGATGCTCTTTCCCCGACTCCACGCTAATACCGCCCGCCATTCCTGGAGAACCGGTGTTCTCGCTTTCTTCTGCCCCGTGTGTTGCCGTCACCAAAATCTCGTCATACAGCTTCGGAAAACTGACCAGTGCAGCTCTCAGACGTGATGCTGCATTGGCCAACTAACCCGGAAATCTTTTGTAGACCCGGCCAAACCCGACAACATCTTTTCGACGTAGAAGTGGACGTCGTACTTGTTTAGGCGCTCAGCGACACTGGGGCACAACTATCAGTCATGAGTGCTCGCCTTTCTCGTCTTCTCCGGAAGGTTCTTACGCCCCCCACGTCTCCTGTCGTTCGCGATACCGAAGGTGGCACCTCGCGTCATCGGCATGTGCACTGCGCTTGTGAGCTTCGCTAGCCACCAGACGTTAGTTCTACTCGCCGTTCTGCAAGTGTCCTTATGACGTCAGCCTTGTCCATGACTTCCTGAGCATCCATTCTGCCTTGATTGACGGCTGATCTGGCCTTCTATACTAGAAACTCCCTTCTGTAACGTGCGCCTCCCCCAAAGATGTTACGCGGATAGCCACATACATATGGCTTGAAAGAACTAATGGAACCGAACGATTATCGACATGCTAGCGATATATGTGTCCACCCACGACCAGGACTGGCGCACAGCATTGCCTTTTGTGGCATTTGCATGCAACACGTCAAGCCATGAGGCCTCCAGTTATTGGCTTTTCTTTCTTTTATTCGGCCAAAATCCTAGGCTGCTTATGGAAAGGTTACTGTTGTCTTCTGCGTGCACCCCTACCTAGTATGCTCGAGCGGCGGCTATTACTCGTGCCGACCATGGAGGTCAAGTTTAAGGCACTCGATTCATCGAATTGCAGCTCGACCAGTATTCTCGGTACAATAGTCATCACAAGGCTACCCACTCTGCCCCTGGGTACCTCGGTGCCTGTCCTGCTCTCGTCGTCAACGCAGCCTGTCGGGCTTTCTCAAAAGCTGCTGTTCCCGTACACCTGCCCATATTTAGTGTGGCGCCACGTGACCGACTTAACGAAAGAAACCGCTCCATTGTCTTCGTCTCCATCTCCTCAACTCCGCACTTGTATTTTAGGCGTCGTTTGCCTGAAGCCCAATCATGCATCATACACAGATTAATCCTGCATGCCGCGAACCTTTCCTGTGCCTACATGTCTTAACTGCACCGAGTGGGTGCTTTCGACACCGTTGATTAATTTGATTAGTCACCCATGTTGCGGACGAAGTTGTATAGCAGACGAGAAACAGTTGGCGATTTGCCCTGGCCCACCGTCTTTGTTGTAGTGATGCCACTCGTAGTCGCCATAAAAATACACGGTATAAGCCATTTTTTACACCTGTCCGTCGCAATATTTAAACTTTTCTGAATGCTAGAATGCTATATGCACGCAAGTGCCATGCGCCATGCGCGAAAATCACGGCGCCGCCGTTGAATGACGCAGCATAGCCATAAAGAAGCGAGAGCGAAGAACCAAGCTGCATGCGGGCCCCGAATATGACAACTCTTGGCGACAGGAATACCGTGTGTCCCCGCATTGTGACACTGCTTTTCGCATAACGTCGATATTAACGCGAGATGGTGAAAGGCCGCATGTCGCAGAAGATCCAGTGTCGACATCGTCGTCGGCGGAGTTGTCGGTGAGCAAAAGTTTCCGGATATATTTAGGTATACCTATGTACCCGCGCTTTACTATACGACTTGCGGTATATGCAGGTTATACTGTATTGTACACGGCACTGTGACATATTGCATATAGCTGAAGGCGACGAGTACTGCTGACTTTCATGCTTTTACTAAATAATCACAGGTGGGGTTCAACGACGTCATGTCATCCAAACGTAAAACCAGCGCACTTGTTACTGAACGAAAACGCGCTGACATGGACAAGACACACAGGGCGAGTGCTCTACTGTGTCCTGCACAGCGCGTGTCCTGCGCGCCTCGTCTACGTCTTTTCGGCTGGCAACAAGTATGTTTCCTTATCAACTCGACCAAACATTGATCCTGCCACCGAATCTAGTGCTGCGACAATGTCAGCAAAGCCACAAGAAACATTATGAAAAGGCTGATTTGTACGAAAGTAATAAATTTAGTCATTGACTGAATAAGTTACTGTGAGTTTGTCATTGAGTAGCGCTGCTTGTGAACCTTCCTGATAGTTTTGTACTTTGAATACTGATAAGGGTGTTTTACCTGCTGTTTTTTCTCTTTGTGATATTCATAGCATATCTGTACAGCCAGGCAACATTTTCCAGCGATCTGTAAGAGAAATCCATGTATTACAAGAAAAGCACTCTGTCTTCTGCAGTAATTTTCTCGCTTCTACGTTATAATAAAGTGCATCTTGGAAACATTGAAATTAAACGTCAGTGTCATCTCTTTGCAGTGCTAAATAATGGTTGATATATATGTCTTACAACAATAAGTGGGTACAGTTACGAATTGCGTTCCTTTAGGTTGGGGTATACAGGCGTCATCATTGCAACGCTGTCAAGAACGGCATTGCGCTTAACGGTGCTCGTTGGTGCGACCATAAACTATTGGCAAGCACATATTCCACCAGGAGTGGCAGATCATTATTCTAAAGTCGTTTAGACGCATTCTACTCAAGCGACAAGTCGCCGTAGTGATTTTGAAGTTTCGTCGCAAGCAAATGGCTCAACTAGAGACCACTATACCATGTATATAGGGGCGCTCCAAAACATCCTGTGGATGTATAAAATTAGCCCTGTGTGGTTGCCCAAATATCGCCACCACTAATTCCCCACCAGCATGCCACCCTCCGCTTGGAAAGACCGAAGAAGGCTAGGGCCCGCTTATCTTTCGTGTGACGCCCCTATAGAATAGGGTACCCAGACCTCTTGAAAAGTTACGATGGGTCAGGCTAGCGACCCTCTAAGAGCCCGAACTCTACTAGCCTATACCTTAATCATGTTGGACGTCGTCCAAGGGTAGCCCAAAATGATGTCTTTGCCGCACTTCTGGATATATTTGGTAGCGAGCGCTGCTCCACGGGACGCGGTCACGACACCTGTGAAAAAGTTGTGTTTGAAACAATGTCACAAAGACGCGCATTGATGTAATTATACTTTGCCCCCATCCACAATATTGGTCCCCAAGAGGTGTAATGTTTCTAGCACAATAAACGCTTGGAAACTACCATCACGAAAGGTACTCATATTTATGAACAGTTTTGATGCATTCGAAAAATGTCAAAAACGATTGTCCTATTGGAGTCAAATAGAACTACAGAACACAGTTCGCAAATGTAATGTTTCGTTGAATAGGACAAAGCGATCACGTCTGATTATAATCGCAATATGATAATGCCTCAAGATATCTTGCGGCTTTAGGAATGTTCGTCTTCAAACCAAGAAAGCTAACATGTTGCTCTTTTTGTGAGGAGGTGCTAGCGCAATACCTGAGCTCATGCAGATGTCTTTGAAAGTGTCGTATGCTTTACATCCCGGCCAGTTTCATGCGTCGATTGGCGATACTGAGAACGAGGTCAAGAGTCGATACGAAATTAGACTGATTGACTAGTGGCATAGCCGAAAGACTAGTGACCAACCATACGTAGATAAAATCTTAACACCTGCTTAGCTGGGGCACATTGTAGGATATGGCATGTGTGTGCCCAACAAGTTGGATAAAAAAATAAAATTTGGATTAGGAACCATTTTTGAAATATGGTTGTAGGATGAGACGCCTTCATATAGGCAACCGGACATCGGAAACTCAAAGCGTGCAGCTTGCCAGTCAAAAGGTGAGTCAATAAAAGCGATATTTTTCTTCATAAAAGAGAAAACCAAGCACACATCAATATGGGCCTCACAAAGATTAAAATAGCGACATACCTTTTAATGTGTAAACATTTTTGGGGGAATGCCCCGGCAAAATTTCTCCATCACGCGAAAAGTGCAGTGCCTTGAATTTCCGCAAAAATGCGTAATTTGCGAAGTTCCGACATTTAACCGTTATAATGGTATAAATGTAGATTGCTCGCTTTATACGCGATAAGGATCAACTGAAACACATAATAAGTCACCCTTAACCTCCTCCGGGAGTTGTATAAGTATGCGTAAGCATTGTGCCACTTCCTCACCCCCACGCAGCCTGGTGTCGTTATGAATATTATGAAACTTGATCCGAGAAGCATAAACGGCAACTATGCGCCGACACGAACTGCTGGGTATGGTGGCGCAAAGTGAATTGATCATGCGAGCAAACTACTGCAGGTGACGGCACCAGGCGCGCTGATGACGTTCCGGTCATTATAAGCCGTTATCACTCTTTAGTGCCGTATCCATGAGCGTCGAACTATTATGCACCGTGATCAGCCACACTCTGGCGCAGGATGCGTATGACACAGCCGCGCGGACATCTATCTTAATATGAATCGGTGATGAAGTCAGAGAGCGCCGAGTGCTGATACCTTCGTGCGTGCTCTGTTCTCGCCGCCTAGTTAATGCGAGACGTGCAGGGTCCTAACTTGAAAGCGATGTGAGATTGGGGCAGAGTGCGGTGAGTGCTGATAGCTTCGGGAGCCGTGTGTTCCCGCCGCTTAGTCCGCGTTGAAGCGAGAGACAGCACGAAGCTTAATTCGCTTACTCCTGCGGGCCCAATCTTGACAGCGATCATATTATCTGTGGGACGGACGGACGGCTTGCCTCGCTGGGTCAGCATAGAAATGCTTATTCATTAAAAAAGTGGAAACGATCAGACAGAATATCCACATGATAATATTTATGCATATTCATAGGAATACATAGGGCTCCATAGGAAATGAATGGCTAAGCCTATACTAGCCGCGGCCAAGTGAAATTAGGGGGTAAGCCAACTTAAAAATTTGGGGGCGGGTCAACTTAACTTTGGCGGTGGGCCCACTGAGTAAGAAGGTGATTAAGAAACGCGAAATCGGAATGCTCACTGACGGCGGCACATGGTGTCACTTAGAGGACCCAAATGGTTGACTTGACGGCGATACTGTAGCACAACCTGAAGCCTCTATCTTTATAGTCATTCGGACTGGTGACGCGGTGCAGCTGCTCGCCTTGGCCGAGCTCTGAGGACGCTACCATAGGGGAATTCATTGCAGCATTGTCGTATTCGGACACTATGTGCCCCAGGAAAGAGCACGCCTGGCTCTTTGATTAGGCGGCCTGGTGAAGACGAGAAGGAACGTCAAAGCCCGGTACGAAATTTGGGAGAAATTGGGAGGCGGTGCGTTGGGCTGTTTGGTTCTTGGAAATGAACGCTAGGGGAAAACTTGCTTTTCAATCGCTGTTTCAATGGATGAACTACCATCCGGTGTACTGCGTTCAAGATGCCGGCATCTTAAACGTGCCACTTGGTACGCGCGTAATGGCACGCGAGAATCAGAGGCGAGCGTCAGATTACGGAGCTAGGATGACGATGAAACGGCCATCACGGCATCACGAGCACGAGCATATAATCAGCGGTCCATGTTATTAGACAGCTTGGTCCACGGGGTCACCATATGTTATTGTCATGGTAATGTCATGCCGTGCATGCGTGCATGCATGGCGTGAATTTATCACATTTTTGCCATCCATGTCATGACTTTCCTGGGAAACGTGTCATGGCTAGACATATAGGCCATGTCAATTATCTCAGACATTAATGACATTACATATCATTATTGTCACACAAGGATGTCATGACATGGATATTTAGCATATGTCCAGCAAAAGAAATATCTTTCATGTCACTCACTAGATTACAGTTCCCTCATTTATGACACTCATGTCATGACATGATTGCGAGTAATGTCAGTTTCATTTTCTAACAAGTTGTATATCAGGATCTCCATGACATGAGTGAAATGACATGCATGTCATAACGTGATTGTCATGAATGACATGAATTACCCGAGATGATGATGTCGTGGTCATTTCATTAGCTTCATATCGGTCAGAATGTGTGAGGCGATACGTGCGTGCATGTGATGACAAGAATGGGACAGACTGACATGCTCACACATGTCTCGTAAATATTGCCATGTTATACAATTCATAACATTCGTGTCACGCCGCGTATGTCATTCATGTCATGATATTTATGCCATGTCATTCATATCCAGATATACATCTAGTTAAAGAACTACCATGACAGCATCGTGGCACTCATACCATTTAAGTTATTACATACATTCCGAGACAAGAATTTGATGTCATTAATGTCATGACATGACATGCTCTTGCATGCCTTGCCATTCACGTAATGACGCGCATGACATCTCATTGAACCCATGTCATTCATGTCATGCAGGCATGTCATTAATGCCATTTCATTCATGTAAGGTCATGCATGCATTTCATTCTTACCCTGATGTACACCGAGTTGAAGAAACGGTCACGACTGCATCATGTCTTTCATACCATTTATAGCACGTCATTAATGTCATGACTTCTCAGTCATGTTATGTTTGCATGCATGTCATGCTGCCCCATGCCTATTCTCATACGCATCTAGTTCAAGAAACCATCACGACTGCATCACCACGTAGGAGGGCAGATAGATGCACTCAAAACGCCTAAAGTACGCAAAGAATGTTTCGCAATAAAAAAATGGTCAAGTGCTGGGATTATATTTGTGGGCTTTTTTCGTCCTTCCCAAGTGTCTTCTTATATTTTATTTTTCCAGCTGCAGTACCTATAAGGTTTAATCTCAGATTTTCTCTGTCCGCCCGTGCATCCTTTCCGTTTCAGTGCCGTCAGCATTGTCAAGGTATTTCCATTATCATCAGGTCATTCCTTCATACTAAAATTTTTTTCTCGCGACATTGCCAGGAAAGAAATTACAGTTTCGCTATATGGTCAAAGTGAGAAAAGGTTTATTGGCGGCTCCTGATGTAAAGGCACAGCAACCGGGAACGGCGAAGCAGCCCGAAGCACTGTCCAAACGGACGCCAGCAATCAACAGCGCGAGGCGAGACGAGCCGCGCGTTGGCGATGCGGCTGTGCCGCGAGGCGCGTCTTCTTCTTCACAATCTCCCCCCGGACAAAAAGAGCCATCCTGGCACCTTAAGAATCGGGAGGCAGAGGGTCGTGGTAGGGCTTGAGACGCGAGACGTGGACAATGTCACGTCCACGCCGGCGCAAGTCTTCAGGTGGTGACAGGGGCTCAATGAGAAAATTCACCGGGGATGTTTGCTCCAAGACTCGGTAAGGCCCTTCGAATTTTGGGACGAGTTTCGAGGAAAGCCCCGGCGTTTGGAAAGGGACGGACAACCACACAAGAACGCCTGGAGCGTAGGTCGTGTTGGGATGCGTGTCGATGCGGTTTTCTTTCTGGCGCTGCTGTTGCTCTGCCGTAAAGGAGCGCGCTAGCTGGCGGCATTCTTCGGCTTGTCGGGCGACTTCGGAAACAGGTAGACACTCGGAGGCGTCAGGACGGTATGGAAGGAGCGTGTCGATGGTATGCGTAGGCTCGCGGCCATACAGGAGGAAGAAAGGTGAAAATCCCGTAGTGGCCTGGATCGCGGTGTTGTACGCGAACGTGACGAATGGAAGGATGCGGTCCCAGTTACCATGATCAAATGCCACGTACATAGAGAGCATATCACCAAGTGTGCGGTTAAATCGCTCTGTGAGCCCGTTAGTCTGTGGATGGTATGCCGTGCTTGTCCGATGAATAATATGGCATTCCGAAAGCAAACTTTCGACGACTTCGGAGAGGAAGGCGCGACCTCGATCGCTGAGGAGTTCCCGAGGTGCGCCGTGTCGAAGCACGAAGCGATGTAGGACGAAAGAGGCTACATCCCGCGCTGTAGCACTTGGTAAAGCAGCAGTTTCGGCGTAGCGTGTCAAATGATCAATAGCAACTACGATCCACCGATTGCCGTCTGGTGTCATAGGAAGCGGGCCGTATAGGTCGATGCCGACGCGATCGAAGGGTGTGGCAGGGCACGGGAGCGGCTGCAAGGCACCGGATGGGCGTAAAGGCGGCGATTTGCGGCGTTGACAGTCAAGACAGCACCGAACAAACTTGTGAACAAAAGTGTACATGCCGCGCCAGTAGTAGCGGTGGCGAATTCGTTCGTACGTCTTGAAGACTCCGGCATGGCCACACTGCGGATCGTTGTGGAAAGCGGCACATATTTGAGACCTTAAGCTGCGGGGAACCACCAGAAGCCACCGACGGCCTTCAGGAGTGTAATTGCGTCGGTGCAGCAGCTGGTCACGAATGGCAAAATGAACTGCTTGGCGTCGGAGGGTTCGGGATACAGGGATGGTCGACGATCCAGAAAGATAGTCGAAAAGAGAAGCGATCCAGGGGTCACGACGTTGTGCGGTTGCAAAGGAGTCCATGTCGAGAGATGACACGGAATGTGCGGAAGTTGTTGCGCAGGCCGAGTCTGGAGGTAAAGGTGAACGAGACAAGGCATCTGCGTCGGAGTGTGTGCGTCCACTGCGGTATACGACGCGAATATCGTACTCCTGGATGCGTAGTGCCCAACGGGCTAGGCGGCCAGTGGGATCTTTCAAGTTGGCGAGCCAACAAAGCGCATGGTGATCTGTGACCAAGTCGAATGGGCGCCCGTACAGATATGGTCGGAACTTGCCAAGTGCCCATACTAAAGCCAAGCACTCTTTTTCGGTCACGCTGTAATTGGCCTCAGGCTTCGTCAGTGTGCGACTCGCATAGGCGACTACATATTCGGGGTAGCCCGCCTTTCGTTGGGCGAGTACGGCGCCGAGACCGACCCCGCTGGCATCTGTATGTACTTCAGTTGCAGCTGACGGGTCGAAATGGCGAAGAATAGGTGGGGAGATGAGAAGACGACGCAGCGTAGCAAAGGCGGAGTCACATGCAGGGGACCAGCAGGAGAGGGCGGCGTCACCGCGTAGAAGCTGAGTCAATGGCGCCATGAGCGATGCGAAATTTCGAACAAAGCGCCGGAAATATGAGCATAGGCCCACGAAGCTTCGAAGTTCTTTGATGGTCTGAGGCTTCGGAAACTCGGCGACTGCTCGAAGTTTTGCAGGATCGGGTAGAACGCCGTGCTTGGACACAACGTGGCCTAAAATGGTGAGCTCTCGCGCGGCGAAGCGGCACTTCTTGAGGTTGAGTTGAAGGCCAGCGTTCGTTAGACAGGTCAAAACTTGTCTGAGGCGGAGCAGGTGAGTAGGAAAATCAGGCGAGAAAACCACGACATCGTCGAGGTAACACAGACATATAGACCACTTGAGGCCACGCAGCGTGTTGTCCATGAGTCGTTCAAAGGTGGCAGGGGCGTTACAAAGCCCGAAAGGCATCACCTTAAATTCATATAAACTGTCAGGCGTAATGAATGCGGTTTTCTGGCGATCGGCCGCAGCCACCGGGACCTGCCAGTACCCTGAACGCAAGTCAAGGGACGAGAAGAATTCTGCTCCCTGAAGACTGTCGAGGGCGTCATCGATGCGCGGCAAAGGATAGACGTCTTTGCGCGTTACCTTATTTAACCGACGGTAGTCGACGCAAAAGCGAATAGACCCGTCCTTCTTGCGAACGAGAACGACAGGAGATGCCCAGGGACTGTGCGAAGGTTGAATAACATCACGGCGCAGCATATCTTCGACTTGGGTGGTAATGACACGACGCTCTTCGGCAGAGACGCGATATGGTCGTTGACGTAACGGCTGATGTGAACCGGTGTCAATGAAGTGCTGCACTTTCGACGTGCGGCCCAGGTGAGGTTGTGAAACGTCGAATGAACTTCTAAATTGGTGCAGGAGATCAAGAAGGTCGGCGCGTTCGGCAGGTGTGAGGGTATCGGCGATGGCATTCAAGAACGCAACCCTGGACGTTTCTTCAAGCGCGGACATCGAAGATGGTTGGCCGGAGTCGACGTCAAAAGAATCTCCAGGGACGTCAACCAAAGACGAAGAGTCGAGGAGTTCCACGAAGCCAAGGCATTCACCAACGAGCAACGTAATAGGCGCACAAAGGGGATTGTAAAAGTATATATTGCTGCAGCCGCCAGCCATGTCAAGCGTCGCGAAGGGTAGTGGGAGAGATTTACGGCCCATGAAGACGTGGGACGGCGTGAAGAGGACCGTTGCATCAGCGATGGCATCGCAAAAGACGGGTACGAGGGCGAAGGAGCCAGGTGGAATATCTGTGTCCTCGCGCACGGTAAGTTTAGAAGGGCGGTCGCAATCGTCGTCCAAGGGTGCGTCACAAGCGGCAAATTCAACATCGGCGCGTGCGCAGTCGATCACGGCTTTATGACTGGATAAGAAGTCCCATCCGAGGATGACGTCATGCGAGCAGGTGGGAAGAACAATACACTCGACGATGTAAACAATGCCGTGAATAAGCACGCGCACAGTACAGGCTGCGTGCGGAGTGACGTGCTGCGCGCTTGCCGTACGAAGCGACAGTCCAGAAAGCGGCGTGGTCACCTTGCGCAGCGAACGGCACAGTTTGGCGGCTATCACGGAAACGGCTGCGCCGGTATCCACAAGAGCGAATGCTGGAACACCTACACAAATTTCGACCACGTTAGCAGGAGAGGCGCGAGGACTTTGACAGTTCGAATGGGGCGCAGTTCTTGCCTCTTGAACTGCGACGTTCAGTTTTCCTGGTCAGGTGGTGCGGGTCGCCGACGCATTGGGGAGAGCGAGCGTCGGCGAGGGGATGGCGAGCGACGCGAAGGAAATTCTGGGATGTCAGCACGAGCATACGGTTGGGGGGAAGGAGCGGCGTATTGGCGAAATGGCTGGCTGCCGTACTGGAAGGGCCGCGAGGCGTCGCCGAACGCTTGAGGACGACGGCGGCAATATCGGGCGACGTGTCCGGGAGTGCAGCAAGAATAACAGATGGGTCGATTGTCAGGTGTTCGCCAAGGATTAGCTCGCGGTGCGGTCCAAGATGTAGCATGGGCTTCCGGTGGCAGCGGTTGGGACTGGGTCGTGAAAGACGCCGGTGGAGGCCTGCGTACTGCCTGCGCGTACGTAAGAGGCGCGGCCACAGGCAGGACTGGCGGCGCATAGGTGAGAGGCGTGGCGACAGGCTGCACTGCCCGCGTAGAGTTGAGATTCGCGGCTGCAGGCGGCTGATGGTGTGCGGAAGGGACAACTTGGGCGACCTCTTCGGAAATGAGGGTGCGGAGCGAGTTTGGAAGACGGGAGGTGGGCTCCTGAGTGAAGGGGACTAAAGAAAGTTGGCGGGCAACTTCCTCACGCACAAAGTCCTTGACCCGCTGAAATAATGAGGATGGGTCGTACATGTTGTCAAGGCTCGCCAACAACTCGTCCAAAGGACGCCGAGTCGAAGCGCGTTGCTTCCTTAACTCACCGTAACTTTGGCACAGGCTGACAACTTCAGACACAGTGCGCGGATTCCTGGCTAGGAGCATCTGGAATGCGCCGTCATCGATGCCTTTCAGTATATGGCGAATTCGCTCAGCTTCGGGCATTGCGGCGTTGACTCGTTTACAAAGGTCCACGACGTCCTCTATGTAGCTTGTGAACGTTTCCGCCGTCTGCTGTGCTCGGGCGCGCAAGCGCTGTTCGGCACGCAGCTTGCGAACAGCGGGTCGGCCGAACACTTCCGTAAAGGTTGTCTTGAAGACTGACCATGTGGGCACGTCACTTTCGTGGTTGTGAAACCACAGTTGGGCAACACCAGCCAGGTAAAAGATGACGTGAGTTAACTTGGCTGGATCATCCCACTTGTTGTGTGCACTCACCCGTTCATATGACGCAAACCAGTCTTCGACGTCTTCGTCGTCTGCGCCGCTGAAGACCTTGGGGTCCCGTTGTCGTGGAACGCCGGTGCAGGTAATGGACTGGGGCGTCGGTGCCATTTGGGAGGAGCTGTCGGTCATGGCGGGTGGTAGCGTTCTGGATCTCAGCTCCAGGGTTTCAAGCGACGGGGTTGGAGTCCCAGCACCTCCACCAATTGAGAAAAGGTTTATTGGCGGCTCCTAATGTAAAGGCACAGCAACCGGGAACGGCGAAGCAGCCCGAAGCACTGTCCAAACGGACGCCAGCAATCAACAGCGCGAGGCGAGACGAGCCGCGCGTTGGCGATGCGGCTGTGCCGCGAGGCGCGTCTTCTTCTTCACAAAAGCAATAATGCGATGGCAACATGCGACAGTATTACACGAAGTGTAAGGCTGCGGTGGCAGTACGAATGGCAGAAAACATAACCTGACTGACTAATTATGCGTGGTGTGGCGTTTGTAAACACGTGAACAGAGAGAACGCGATGACAGTGATCAGCATTGCGTTGTCCTCACGTTGACGGCGAGCAAAATTCGTGCGTCCGCTTGATGCCCTTGACCAGCGCGACATTGCTGACGTTGTCGCTTAGCCTCGGCTTTGTGTTCCCGCAGCGCCAGGTCCAGGCGCCTCCGCTGCTGAGCTGCAGCCTGTTGCGCAGCACGCAGTATTTCTGCATCTCAATTAGTCGAGTGGTCTTTGCGCTTGTGCGGGTCCGCCTTGCTTTATTGTGATTAACGTTTCGCTGGAGCTTCTCGGCTGGCGTTCTGACAACACGTGGCGGGCATGATTGTACGATGTGAAGGACTTCGCTGCGGAAACCACGCACTGCCAGGCACTATTCTACACTCCTTACATTGGCTACTACATGTGAGGAGACAATGGCAGAAGCCGACAGGGTTTGCTTGGTCTGAATAGTCTGCGTAAACTGTGTTGCAATTCGTTCCAGCAGATAAAGTTGTCTAACCGGAGATTTTCTAATACAGCTTCTTTTGTGCGCCACTCTCTGCGATTGGCACGCGAACACGTCTTGACATCTTTCGCCGCCCGGCTTTCAAGTTTTAACCCGACGGAAAATCGTACAGTTGATGCGAGTAATGCTCTTGAGAAAACACATTAGAACTAAAGAAATAAGTATTTTTATGTGAAACTATTGGAGTGGAGTGTCGGTGGAGTGTCGATAAAATATCGATGGAGTGTCGATAAAACGCTCCAAGCGTCTCAATGCACCGGCTTCCACGCAGGAATTTCTTTAAAATATTGTATTCCATTTGCTGAAGCACGCGCCCGTAGCCTAATGGTTAGAGGACCGAGCTGTTATGCTAGGCGTACTCTGTTAAAACCCGGCCGTCGTGCAGTTTCATTTGTGGTAATTTATTAATGAAAAAGTCTGTCTAAGTAACTTACCACCAACTTTTCCGTATCGCGTATGTTTCAATCTTCTTTTGCGGACCGATACCGGAGATACTGTAGCCTAAAAAAGTGTGGAGAACTGACTGCGATACCAAGGTTCAGCGTTGAGCTTCAACCTCTCAAATGCGATTCTAACGCAGATGATATACGCGGGTCCGGCGAAATTTCTGGCACCATAGAAAGCTTTACTACACGGTGTAGGGCATGTAATGACATCGCACAGGCAGGCCATTACGCTGTCTGTGCAATGGCATGAGCAGAGCCGCGCCAGTAAAAGAAAACTACTTTCAGATCTGAGCGCTTATACTACTTGCACTTTCAATAGTTAATGGCCTTCGATAATTAAGGATAGAAGGCATGTGCTGTGAGCTAAATGTTTCATAACATTTCCTTGTGGGCGGAGATTTTCAATATGTTGAGGAATAGCTTCGTGAAGGACGCAAAAAATGTTATGAGCAACTTAAATGATAGAAAAGTGTGACATATATTCCGAATACAAAACAAGGCATATAGCATGGCATGTAGCATACATACAGGGTGTTTCAGCGAACACTTTCAAAAACATTTAAATTGCCCGTGGCAGATAACACAATTCTAGTCCATGAGCTCGTCTATAATCCAAGAGGTGGACATCAGTTGCACAAAAAATTGGAATGCCTAATCGACTAATAAAACAAAATTGCAAAATTAAGTTACCTTATGTTGCTAAGTACCTTATGGCACATATTTCAATTTACAAATTTTAGTGGGTGAGACTGCAGGGCATATCCACTGGAAATTAATTGTGTGCATGACACCATTTATGAAATATGCTCCGTCAAACCTGCGGTAAAAATGCACTGCCATTCAACTCACTTTCTTGACAAATCGGCGTTTTGTGCATTGAATCACAAATCTGACCAGAATGCCAATGCATTTAACCGCAAACTTCGGGAACTAATGTCTCGAAACTGGTGTCATCCTGAGAATTCGTTCCAAATGGATCCGCAAACTCCTTGGCAAAAATATCAAATTGAAATATGTGCCATAAGGTAATTAGTATAAAATTTAATTAGTAAACTTTTGTCCCGTAGTCGATTATGCGTTCCATATTATTCTGCAAGTAATGCACCCTCTTCAACTAGACTAGCTCATGTACTATAATTTTGCTATCTGTCACAGGCAAGGAGGAAATAACTTTGAGTCCTGAGGGACCCCTCCGCGGCCACTCTTGGTTTAGTGGTCGGCAGGGGTCGCGGGCCGCACCCACGTTGGGACGGGAAGGCCGTGAGCTTCCGCCCTTTCGTGAGCCCTCTGCACGGCCCGGAGCTGGGTCTGGTGGTCGTCGCTTCGCAGGGCGTCTGCGCAGTCTTCTTCTTTACTGAACACGGTGCCGCTTAACGCGGAGCATTGCCAGAGTATGTGCGCTAGCGAGCAGTACGATTCGCCACAATCCGGACATTGCGGCTCTACCTCTGGTGAAAAAAGGCTCAGTCTGCCTCTTGAGGGGAATGGCCCTGTCTGAAGCGTTCTGAATATCCATGACTGTGGTCTAGTGGGCTTAGCGTGGGGGAGCGGGAAGGTCCTCCTCGACAGCTAATAGTGCGTTGTTATTTCGTTGAAGGTGAGCACAGTTCTAAAGATGTTACAGCGAAACTGTATTTGGCTAGGGTACCGTGCATTTTTTGTGCGCGTCAACAAAAACAATCATCGTCAATGGCTCGCACCCCCATAATCACTCATACCCACGTAAGCCAAAAAGTTGCAATGGTTCAAGACAGAGGCAACATGCACTCAGCGAAGTGAAGCGAACAGTGCTTAAATTCTTTCAAATCGCGCATACAACATACAGAACGGCATGTCGAAAACTTTCATCACCAATGACTCAAACCCCAGTTAGCAATGGGTCCCCCCGAGCAGCGCATTTCCTTTGTGGTCTGCAGATGCTATGGGAAGGCCACGTATCGTTAGACAAAAAATTTTGATCCATTCAACTCTGTTACAACTTGCCGGTGTGCGACCGGCCTAGGCCATGTCTACGCACGAGCTACTGTCTCTTTGTCCGTGCTCCAATAATCTTCGCGGGTAGTTTGCTCCGGCTCCCCTATAATCATCGTTGGAGACTTCATTGCGGGCATTTGAAAACCGGACAAGAAATGTTTCACTCAGTTTGTGCTAGAAAAGTCTGTTTTGAAGCGCCACACCAACACAAGTCACTCAACTACCCAAACGATCGTTTGTAGATTTTTTCTATTATTGTAACCGAACTAATTCGTGTACATCACACTAATCAGAAACCTATCGTCATTGTCATTACCAAATGATGAAAATAAGTACATTTACCCTTGTTTAACTCTGTGTGATGCGCTAGAGCTCCGCTGGTAATAATCCACCTTCGCAGACTGGAATGCCTCCTCAAATTTATTGAAAGTGTTCGCTGAAACGCCCAGCATCTCGAGCTATTGAAAACAAAAACGTGCTAATACATCATTTTTTATTGTGTTCTATTACACCAATAATCAAGAAAAGAAGTGACCAAATAGCCAGAAGTCTGTTAAAGAAACAGAAAGCTATTGAATTCTCGCATTGAACAGGAATGCGAAGCTTGCTGAAATGGTCCCACATAATTATTTCCCTTAGAATATGTAAGAGTCAGTGCCATCATAAGGGCCGCAGTTTAGCTTACATTTTTTTGCCGGAATTGATAGCATCTGAGGAGTTTATTTACTGGCCTTACTTATTGTGACTACCACTACCATAAATCAATGGGAATGGGTACACGCAACGGGGTCAACAGTTAAAGGTATTTCTATCTCAGGGGAGGCCACAACATTTTGAGCCGTGAGTACACAGTCAATTTTTGAAGTATTTAATTCAATCTCAACAACGGCTAGGTTCGGCGTAATCGCCTTTGCTTCGGAAGCACGGCTTTCGTATAGATAGTTAGCCTCCTAAACGGCATCAGACGAAATACATGGAGGCCGTTCCCTTTTTAGGCAGACTAGTGCGTTCCCTTTATGTGTCTGAAAATCTAGGTCAAGAGCGTTTTCACGCGCGCGAACCTAGGTACATAGGTACATAGGAACATAGGAACACATCTGCAACTTACTGCCGTATGAAGGTAGATGTTCAGTTACTATGTAAGCAACTGTAGTTTTACCTGCTTAACGACATATATTTACATATTTCGCTCGATGACCGCAGGTACGCGTTATCACCATGTGCGCCCCATGGGTGCGCCATGGGCGCAGGGCAAGGAGCGTTGGCTCGTTGTCGAAGCAAACGTTTCGCGCAACCATGCGCTTCACAATGTCAACTGTGCCGCAGCTTGAAAGATCGTATAATCTGCCCCAGGATCACGCAAAATCAGGGCGTATGAAACCACCAACCCTGGCTACTACCCAAAAATGCGCCCAGCATGCTTCGGGAGGTGGATATGGAGCACCTGTTGCACTATCATGATTACTGTCTATGCTCATGCGGTATGCGTTCAAGCAACCAAACGGCATCATTTTGCTAAGGGCACATTTGTTCAATCATTGTGATATTTCTATTACTTCAGATGTATATAAGATAAATTGACTAATGCATCGGCCAATTTTGCTGCGCCGTCGCTTACCAAGGTCGGCCATCAGCATGGAACCACCATGGAATGGCTAAGAACGAATGACGTCGGCGGAATTACAAAATCGGCATCACGATGGCGGCCTGACGACAACGAGATGACGATTCTGATAGTACAACAATGGCATGACCACGACGTCAGGGCGGCGAGGGTACGACAAGGGATTGATAACAGCGGCTGTCTCACAACAACGCACTGACGACAATGCTACGACAACGGCGGCATAATCACGATCGAAAGATGACAGCATGACTACGATTTAATGAGGAAACGGAATGACGAAGATGGTAGGATGATGACGACAGGATAACAGCGGAATGTCGTTTTCGCAACGATCACAATGGTATCGAGGCCAAAGTGTATGTGGACGGCTTGCCGCCAGCTGCATGAGAAATCTACAATTACGACGTCGAAAGAACCGTGCCGGTACGAGACCGGATGCACGGCGGCGACTGTATGACGACGATGGCAGCGGCAAGAGGACAATGGGTGACCACTGGTGTATGACGACAATGACACGACGGCGGCACTATGTAAAGGCTCTATGACAACGATGGCAAGACACAATAGAAAGACAGTAAAAACATTCCGACTGTATTGCGACAATGGCTTGACGACGACGCAGTTAGGAGAGTCCGACGAAATAGAGATATACTGAACCAAAGTCTGGGAATGGAATAGTTATCGATCTATGTTATTTCAAACAGCGCAGAAGCACACGAAGGACGGACATAAAAGCACTGATGTTACTTTTTCTGTCTGTTGTAGGCTATGATGAATTTGGAAATTTCCATTAGGGGGTTACTTTCTGCGAAACATGACAGCTGACTTTTTGACTAATGTATAATATATACAATGAAGTCAGCTTGTACCAGAACAGTGAAACAGCCAGGAGTCACCGGTAATAATTATTTACGATTGTCTGGTAGCTAAATATCTTGGTAGAATTACCTGTCTGCTAAGAACAATTAAGAGCTTACAGCGTCTCTAGCTACAAAGTGGATTTATGAGACACAATTATTTTGAGACTACACGGCTTCAACAGCAGGAGATTAATAATGGATGGTGACAAGATGCAGCTGCTACAGCAACGAATAATAATATGAGCAGAGAATTAAAATAAAGAATACATTGCAATAAATAGACTTAAAGATACACAAGTCAGGCCTACCAGAGCCACGCAGGGCTTAACATGCAGAGCCTAGGGGAATAACCTAAGGGGCCTTACTTGCCAAAACTAAGATCTGATTATTATGGACGCCGTAGTGGGGGACTCCGGAATAATTCTGACCACCTGAGGCCGGGATTCAATCCCGTGACCTCGTGCTTAGCAGTCGAACACCACAGCCACTAAACAACCACGGCGAGTTGAGCCTGGCGGACAAGAAAAGCGATGATCGTGAAATGTTAAATTGAAGTTAAAACCAAATCAATGTATAAGAGGAAAGAATAGAATTGCGCGTCAAACTTCACAGTATGAATAAGTTATAAAAACAGCGTAACGTATAGCATTAGACATAGTTACCATTACTGTTTCAGTAATTTAGACGTGCACCTCAGTGCGTTTTATGTTTATTCTTTGAACCAGCACGAAAAATATTTTAGGATAGTAAATTAAAACTAACGGTACATGAAACTGCTGCCTTCTTTGTGCATACCTCTTTCAAACCTAGGGGCCTAATAGCGTTTTTTGGCCTAAGAGCAGCGAGGGACAGCGTATCACACCTTAAAACGGCTTACCCAAATTGCCTAGTGCCTGAAAACAACTGTCTCTCGTATTAGTGCACTGAAATAATCCAAAAGCAGTAGGCTACATAAATATTTTATATAACAAATTCCTATATCATAAGGAATAATTGCTATTAAAGAACTCAAAAGAGAATCAACTCTGTTTATCCATTAAATTGAGAGAAAAGCACACGAAAAAGAGACCCACCAGGCTTTTTGCCGCAGAACTCGAATTTCGCGCACGCAGCTTTGTCAAGTGTTAAGGTAATTACTAGAAAAGGCCATATTGACCGTACCGCCATCGCTGGAATCAACCGCCGGATCTCGGTTCTTTTGGAGACGGCCAGGTCACACTGAAATGAATCTGCCTGCGCGTGTCGAAGTTTTCTCCGCGTTATTAATTGCACTCAGCGGGATCATTCTTCTTCTGCATTTTATCTCACGACTTCAAAGAACCACTTTGATTAATATTGCTGCTGTCATCAGTCCAAGCACTTCTTGCTGCTTGCGCAGCTGAAAGGAAAAGCATTCGAGCATTTTTTTTCCTCGCTGACCCCCTTGTTGCTGTTGCTGCCATGAACACTGGTATTTCCTTGTGCGTGGCGCCATTGGAGTAGCCAGAAATTTTGTTCGGGGGGGGCTACGCCACTGGCCCCATATATATATATATATATATATATATATATATATATATATATATATATATATATATATATATATATATATATATATATACATGGGGCCAGTGGCGTAGCCGGAAATTTCGTTCGCGGAGGGGGGCACATTGCAGCTCGGCCTCCTCCTTAAGAGGAAGCTTTAGCTCGGGTGCTCCTATTTAAATACATGTAGAAGGGGAATTCGTTTTTCCCTGCAACCACTTCACCAAATTTGAGGAGCTTTCTTGCATTTAAAAGAAAAAGTTTAATTCTAGTGACTGCTGGTTTCGAATTTTTCATTTAGGTGGTCACTTATTTATTAAAAATTGGCCAAAATCGAAAATTTTCAGAAAACGAAACTATCAAGTTTAAAACTCCGTGACTCAACAATGAAAAATGATATCACAATTCTGTGAATTGCACCTAATAGTACATCTACAGCGGACAAAATATATATGTTACACATGAATCTCAAAAAAATTTAGTGTTGCGGAAATACGGCTTTTGCAGAACCCTTGTACACAACGTAACCAATTCACGTAAGATACAAATTGACATAGCAAACTTGTCCTCTTTGACTGTTATAATAGATGTCGTTTACAGAACCACAATATCTGTTCTTCATGCATAGCTATTAGTTTGTAAACGTCGTGCTTTTATTTTTTCAAATTTTCGAATTTTTCAAAATATTTTAAACAAAATTCAGGCCCTAAATCGAAGTTTTGTTTCCAACAGACACAAGGATTTAACTTTCTCTCTCAAATGCAACTAATTTCAATAAAAGCGATAAGCAGGATTATCTCAGAAAAGCGTTTCTGCGTTTTACAAGTATTTGAATCGGTCGCGTCGGATTGGGCCCGAGCTAAACCTTCCTCTTAAACAAATTGTCGAGTGATCAAATACATGAATAATAACTGCATTTTCATTGCCAAAGATGCTGCAAACGAATTCTTGGACGCTACGCACTGTCAAAACAATAAAATATGTATGTTTTCATAAAAGAATATATTCGTATGTGCCAAAAATTTTGCCCAAGATAAGTGATATCAATGCTTCCATATTTTTGTCTATTTATTAGGTAAAGAAAATATCACACGAACTTTTAGAACTATATCAGTTCGAAACCAGGAAAGCAGTGCATGCCGCTGATATGAAAAATTAAAAGGCAATGAGCTGAACAAGTTGAGGACAAATATGTTAATGAAACTTTGTCATTCAAGAACCATGCTTACATTCTTGTATATATGCAATGGCCAGTGAAAAATCTCAATGACGCTGTCGTTTGTTCCAATGTATTACGCAGGAGTAGCTGTTCCCTGTCGTGTATCGTGAGTAATTGCACTGAAGTTATAGTCGCGATAGAGAGCACGTATAAAAAGCAGGAGTTCTGCAAGATATACGAGGGAAAGTCAAATGAATGTGAGCCAACAACGGGGTACTTAATTAAAAGTCGACTTCATGAGAATTTAGACATTTGTCCCACTGACTCACGAGTCGCGTGATTCCCGTCTTATAAAACTCCTTGGGTTGCTGCTTCAAAAAGTCTGTATCTTGTTCCCTTGAGCTGTTTTTTCGGTTGCCCCAAAATGTAGGAGTCGCAAGGTGACAGGTCTGAGCTGTATGGCGGATGTTGCAGCGTTTCCTACTTGAACTTTGACAGTTTTGTACTAACCACATAAGCGACGTGGGGACAGGCATTGTCGTGGAACAAGATGACCCCATTCGTCAATTTTCCACGTTGTTCGTTGTTGATTGCAACACGCTGCCGTTCTGGCGTTTCACAATATCGAAAACAATTGATAGCCTCTCAAGATTTAGCGAATTATATCAGCAACGGGCCCTGACGATCGCAAAAAAAGTCACCAACACCTTTCCAGCGGAAATGATGGCCTTTGCGTTCTTTGTGCGTGGTAAATTCGAATGTCTCCACTGTAAGCTTTGCCATCGTGTTTCAGGCTCGTAGTACTGGCACCAAGGTTCGTCCCCGATCACAATTGCAAACAAGAAGTCGTCATCCTCATTGTGATACCCGATCAGATGAGTCAAGGCAGCGCGAAACTTCTCCGTCTTCTCGCGATGGATCAAAATCTTGGGGATCCATTGCGCACCAAAGAGCTGATAACCGAGAAGCTCATGAATTATGGCGTGAAACGAACCGTGACTGATGTTCAGACGGTCTACCAGTTCATTGATGCTTATCCTCCGTTCTTGTTTCATCAGCTCATGAACCTTTGAAATTGTGTGGGGGGTGATTGCATGATGGTTTTGGCCCGGTCTTGGAATGTCTTTGCAACTTCCTTAGAACCGTTTGCTCCAACGCTTCGCAGTGGTCAATGAAATGCAGTGTTCAACGTACACGGCAGCCATACGCCGATTAATTTCTGTTTTGGAAACACCTTCAGCTGTCAAAAACTTCACGACACCGAGCTGTTCAAATTCTGAAGTGTCCATTATGTGACGCAACCATATTCAACCCAGTGTATGAGAGCATCAAAACATTATCTTCACACCTGCGTGTCACTTTTGTAAATGAGACATGCCGTTCTCCTACGCGCATGCCTCGCAGATAATGAACCGAACCATTATTGCGCCGTTAGGGTAGGCTCACTTTCATTTGACTCGCCCTCGTACATTAGACATGCAAAGATACAATGGGATATACAAATGCGAAAATACGGCTTGATAAAGGACGAAAAAGTGTCACTGGAAACAAAGTTCACTGCATGTATACACAAAACCTCGCAACAAGATATTTAAGTATACCGTATAAGTCTCCAATGAGTCTATGTATGTAAGAAAATGTAACTGTATATAATGCGTCAAGCAAGGCAAATAAACATGCTGCACAATCATAGATTCACAGAATCCTAGATTCCGCCCCCATTCCATCCACACCCCCGATGTATTACGCGCGACGGAAGGCGGCGCTCTTGCTCCCCGCTTTTCTCCTTTGCGCAGCGCGTGGTCACGGTGTTATCATCCTTGGACTTAATACGAAACATGAGGGCAACGGCGACGGCAGGAATGCGCCTGGAGTGTCCGTATAATTACTTTCGCAATAATATAATAAACGTATCCGGCAACTGAAGCGTCCCGTCGCCCATTACTTTCCGCAAAAGAAGTATCAAAATCGAACTTTCACCATGCGACAATTCGCTGCGCCGCAACAATGTATTTTTTTTCTGCGGGGCGGAGGCACCGAAATGAAAAAAAAAAACGCATAGGAAAGTATGTTGGCCAGAATCTAATGCCTACTTCGGGCACCTAATGGGGCTACGGAAGGAATACCGAAGAAAACATGAGACGCTTGGTCCACCCAGAACCATACGCATACTGCTCAGTATCCTACACCGGCGAGACAAAACTTTCCGGAAAGGTTCCGCTCAAGGAACGCGGTGCAATCCTTCGAGTCCCCACAGTGATGGCAGCGAGCGACCATTGTTTTTTTTTCTCGTCTGCTAGCCAGAAAGCGTCCAAAACTCTGTCAGGTGAAAATCCACTCGGCCAGAGCAAACCGAACGCGCACCGAAGTGCACCGCGCGGTGGTCGGGGCCATACGAGAAAAACGGATGCGCTCTGGCTGGCTCTGGCAGCCCGCGGGTAGGGTAGCGAGAACAAAAAAAAAATTGAAGAGGCTCAATGTGTCCTCGCGAATAAAAGTCAAAGTAGAAAAAATAAATAAGAACGTAGTTACTTTGGCTGGCCTTAGTGTCTTGACATGGATGTTCTGGCGTAGGTTAAAAAAATGTTGATATTTTTTTATGTGACATGACGGCACAAATGAACCACCCAACGCTTCGTCTCATTGGACCTCGCTGCGTGCTTTGTCAACTCGTCTGCTAGTGTATTGATTTGGCTTGTCTCGTTGTATGTTCCGACGTAAGACTTTAGAAAAGTCAATGAAACTTTGACGTCAAATGTTTATAACAACATTAAACCCACAAAGTTCCGCAATTGAAAATCTTAAGCACAACTTTCGAAATGTCAAAGCAACTTTCGCATCAAAAGCTTATGAGATTTATGCCCATAAAGTTTCGCATTTGATATCCATGTGCTCCATAGATTCCGTGGCCTCAGTGAGATGCCGCGGCGAGCCCGCTCACCATCAAAGCGCCCTTGAAACTTTGTGCTCGGATGGGACTGCTTGGCATTATGTGACTACCGGTGTATGGGCGTTGCCACGAAATCTAGCCCGAGTTCGGAATCTCTGCGGTTAAATGTCTTTTCGAGAGTCAGAAAGACATCCTTGACAAAATCCAGAGTGAATTCCGGCGCCCGGGGTCGCTTTGGTCGGCGGCGCATGGACAGCACGAAAAAATTTCGGGGGGGGCTGAAGCCCCATAAGCCCCCCCCCCCCTGGCTACGACCCTGCGTGGCGCCTATGTAGGTGTCGGCATATCTTGTCATGTCACCCTGATAGATTGGCTGTCAAAGTGGTTAAGCATACTCTTCTCAAATCCTTTTATTGTTATTTCGCAGTGACATCGTGGGTTTCAGCCTGCTATATATTATTTTAATAGTTCCCACAGAGTAACTCATACATTCAATTGTACGTTGAAAATATGTGTTTCTACTTTTTCAGGGTAACGCACGTTCTTACTGGTGTAAAGTCTTCCTCCAACGTTTACGTATTTCTTCTACATATTGTATGTATGAGTGCTTGTTTTGTCACTAGCAAAGTGCGCAGCGCAGTTGATCTCATCTGTCTCGCGCAATTCGTCAATATTCAACTAAGTATTAGAAATTATACTTTTTAGTGCGAAAACCTTTGAGAACCTAATAGGTCATGGGCTGGGCCAGTTGTTCCAAAGTAGATGTGCTTGTGATCTACGTCCTTATTGATAAAAAGAGTCGGCGTGGTAGTGCAGGTGATACTGATCAGCTGTTCATACGTCAACACGGGCAACGTATTTATGCTGATACCAAGCCGCAGCTCTGCACCTCAGGCGTTCATTACATATAGACAGCGAATGTTAATACGCTCGGGTTTGTTACATGCCGTGGGGATACGAAATGCTATGGTGCTTTCTCATTCGTGCGTACAAGTAATAATGAAGGTGCTGCTCGTTTTCCGCCTGAAATTATGAATTTCACAAGGTCGCATAAGCGATGGCGTCACTAAGACTCAGACTCAAATTTTCTTACATGGGTTGCCTAATTTTTTGAAACCCATGATTTGAGACTTTGCGCTAACTGCTTAAGATTATTTCAGAGCATCTGAAGCATTGTACTTCGATTTGCCTTAATGTGTGTCCCAATAACAAACTCGCAATAAATCAACGCCTCTCAAATTCCCTTATCCACTCTTTGCAGATTGCATCAGCCTGGAGCAAATTTTCCAGCAGCAGGCTGAGACCGACACTGTAATCGATATATCAGACCTCAAGCAGAGGGCGAAAATTTCCATACAGTGATATGCATGGCGAAACCGGGAAAAAGAGATCAAGCTTATGACCACGGTTTGGAGCATAGATCCCAGTACATGGCGGTGGATCTTTCATCCCCAACAACTACGAACTTATCTTGGACCTGGCAACGTTGAACACGTGAATCCTCTCGAGCGAGGATAGCTTAGTAGGGCTCTTCAACGAATTATCAGAAATAGCCTGAGATATTAGTAGCCTGAGTGATAGTGGCCTGTGTGAAGTTAAAAGGATTGGCGAAGTGTATACTGTGCTCACTAACGGCCACGTCCTCTGCTACGACGGTTTTCCAGATAGAACAGAATACGGGGCAGTACTTCTAATCTATAAGGACACAGTGGGCAACATTGATGAATTCTACAGCATTAATGAGGGGGCAGCACTTGTCGTAATCAAGATGAATAGGAGCTATAAAATAAATGTAGTACAAGCCCAGGCTCCAACCTGCAGTCACGGTTTTATGAAGACCAGTTTTATGAAAATGTTCAATTAGGGAAGATAAAAGTGGAAACTCAGTAAAATCTTGTCTTTGAGGACTTCAATGCAAAATTTGTGGAAAAAGCAGGCTGGGGTACAAGGAATTGGCAACAACTGCATCAATCCTAAGAACACTAGAGGAGAGATGTTGGTAGTGTTCCCGGAAACAAATAGGCTCCGAATAATGAATACCTTCTTCAGGAAGTGCATTAATTGGAAGTGGACCTGGAAAAGCACTGATGAAGAAACGAGAAATTAAATAGATTTCATATTTTCAGCAGATGCCAACTTAGTGCAGGATGTATAAGTGTTAAGTAGGTTAAAGAGCAGTGACGATAGGTTAGTGAGATCTAAAATTTCTCTCAACTTGAACAAAGAAAGAGTAAGATTAGTCAAGAAGAAACAGGCCCACCTTGACGCAGTAAGAGACGAATTCACTCAGCTGCACTGAAACAAATATGCAGGTTTTTAAAACAGAAAGATGAACATAGTATCGACGTAAATAATGAAATCGTAACTAGCCTGAATTGAGAAGTACTGATTGAAGCACGAGGTAACGCACCAAGGCAACCGGTAGGTAAGGTATCCCTACTATCACATCATCTGTGAAGGAAATGACTAAGCACGAAAGTGTCCCACTTAAGAGATCAAATAGAATTTGCTGAACTGTCCAAACTGATCAACAAGAAGAAAGCAAAAGATATTGGAAATTACAGCGTGGTAAACATTGAGGAAACAGTAAAAAATGACCGCAGCATGAAGTCAGTGTGGAGAAAGCTTGGCAGAGGACAAGGCATAATGTGTGCTCTGAAACATAAGCAGGGTAATGTCAACAGCAATTTTGATGCTAAAGTAAATGCAGCAGAATAATTCTTTACAGACCTGTACAGTATCCAGAGCAACCACGCTATTTTCATACTAAGTAGGGATGAAGAGCATACAGAGGCTTTTTTTTTATAACTAGCGATAATGTTAGAAGGGTCTTACAAGACATGAGCAGGCGAAAAGCGATAGGAGAAGATAGAATAACAGTCCGTTTAGTCAAAGATGGGGGACATAGTTTCCTTGAAAAGCTTGCGGCCCTTTATATTCATAGCCTCATGACTTAAAGTGTACCAGAGCGCTGGAATCACGCCAACAATATACTTGTCGTGAGTCGAGGGGTCGCAGCCGAGCGCCAGAACGAGAGGACCAGCGTACAGGGCTTATAGAACAGAACTATCTGTGCCGTGCTTGCAGATAAAGCATCGCTGTCCATCTTTATTTTACACGAATTTCGCAGCCGGCACCAAGGCACCTTCTGAGAGCCCCGCCTCAGCGTGCCCGCATTGCAGCATCGGTAGCCGCTACATATTCACCTAAGAGAAGGAAAGCGTTAAATAATTGGAGAATTATAGGCTGCTGGGCTTGCTTTCTCCAGCTGCCTAAAATGTTCACCAAGATAATTTCCAATAGAAGCGGGCGACACTTGACTTCGTGATCATCATTTATTAGACCCTTAAAGGCCCCTTGAGAGGCATTACATAAGGGGGGGGGGGGCATCAGTAAGAATAGCAGAACGCAGGATCGGCCCTAAGCGATATGACAATTAGCGTGGAAGGGCTGTATCAGAAAACGTATGTACACAGAACGCTCGAACGGCAACACACTGATTACCTGAATGGTTAACAAGTAACATTGATCATAAAAGGGTGCTGCCTTGCCAGTGGGCAAGGCAGCACCCGAGGGATGCAGTCACGGCTAAACCTGTTCGTCTTTCTCATGCAGGTCTTTGCCTCGTGCATCGACGCTGCTTCTTTTCATCCCGTCGACGGTCAGTGTGCTGCGCCGTGGAATGAACGACATCACCATGTGCCATGTGCTCTTCCATGCCAACACTGGATTTCGCAACGACACCGATGGCTGCTGCACTGAACGTTGTCGGCATTCGCCATGGCTATCCCAAGTAACATCGACATTATCAAATCTCTTGGAAACCGCTCCTCAAGATTTCTTCGCCAGTGGGCAAGGCAGCACCCGAGGGATGCAGTCACGGCTAAACCTGTTCGTCTTTTTCATGCAGGTTAGTAGATATCGCAATTCCTGTGAATTTAAAAGTGATTCCCTCTGTTTGGTCGTGCTGCCTTGCCCAGGCGTCTTGCTTGAATGTTTCGCTGAGTGTTTTGACTCATTTTGTCTGCTTGCACTGTTGTTAAGCGGGGACGTTGAGCTTAATCCAGGCCCAGGGATAGCAGATCAACTCGAAGAAATTCTCCAAAATCAAAAAGCTTCTTCATGTGAACTAAAGGCTATCGGAGTTAAGCTAGACTCGCACATTACCTCGACAAACGTGAGAATGTCTTCCATTGAAGGTAAACTGGAAGTGCTTTCACAGACAGCTAAAAGGATGGAGACAAGCGAGCAAACGCTTGTGGAACTAAACGAAGAGATTGCTTCACTAAGGAGAAATGTGGACAACATTGAAAATTATTCTCGACGAAACAATCTGCTCGTGTATGGGATTCAGGAGTGTGAAGCAGAGACAGTAAATAGTATTAAGGAACATATTCTAACAGAAATTTTTGAACGTAAACTTGAAATAAAAGTAGAGAGCCTAGAAAGTTTACACCGCCTAGGAAGAAAAGCGGCAGGGAAAGTGCGTCTGGTGATTATAAGGTTTTTTGACTTCACTGAAAAAGCGGAACTTCTCAGAAATGCTTCGAAGCTGAAGGGAACTCAAACGTACATTTCGGAAGACTTCTCACCTAGGCTAAGAACAATTAGAAAGCTGCTCTGGGCTACTGCTAAAGATAAGGAGCCTGAGGATAAAGTATGCCTCAAGTATGATAAATTAGTCATTAACAAAGAGGTCTACGCGTGGGACGAAAGGAAAAATCAAAGGTTTAAAGTACCTGAAGCCGCTTCACGCGGTATTGATCACAGCTATGAGAGCGGTGTAACGAAAGCCTCACAACCGGGGAAAAATGCAGGTCGTCCGCGAAGGAAACGCGCCAATGCCTCTAGTACTTGACAAACCACAGGTTCAGAATCACTGTCTTTTTTTGACGCCCATGGTTCTTCGAATCAAGCGAAGCATAAACCGCCATCGATTAATATTAATGCCGGTAGTTGTCGTGACGGCAAGACGACCCCATCGCCAGATACGTGCCAGTTATGTGTGATATCCCTGAATGCTAGAAGCATTGTAAACAAAATAGATAGCCTTGAAGTTCGGCTTATTTCTTACGATCCTCACCTACTGGTGATTTCCGAGACATGGTTACATAGCGGTATTCTTGACGAAGAAATTGTGCCACCGGACTACGTCATATACAGACGCGATCGCGGCTCACGTGGTGGAGGCGTTGCTGTGATTGCGAAACGTGCAGTAAGCGTAACGCTGCTTGAACAAATTGATCAGCATGAAAGTTTGTTGTTGCACGTTACTGCGCATGGTCTCACTTTTTTTTCTTTGTGCTGTGTATCGTGCACCTGATGCAGCGGATTCTTTCATGCATAGTTTATTTGACCGCTTACTGCCTTACCAAAACCGGAACTTAATTATTACCGGTGATTTTAATTTCCCTGCTATTGATTGGGATAAACCGTATTATGGCCTGTCTGCCTCATGTGATATTATTCTTGATCTGATGTTTTCTTTAAACCTTAAGCAAACCGTTGATGCATACACCAGAGAGACATCTGTCTTAGACCTTTTCTTTGTTAGTCAAACCTTTTTTGATGGAGTGCTTAGTGTTGAAGCTGGAATCTCGGACCATCGTCTGTTGTTCTTCTGTTGTGTTTCGTCAGTTGTTGCCGGGATGCGACAAGTTAAAATGATCAAGGACTACGCACGCGCTGACGATAACGCAGTCATCGACTCTTTACAATCACAGTTAGATAACCCTTGCTGCAATGACCTTTACAGTTTATGGCAGCACTTTATGAATACAGTACAGTATACTATTGAACATTTTTCCCCCTTAGAAAGGTTTGTATTAATCGCCGCAATCCTTGGATAAGTCGTGAAATCATTCACATGAAACGTAAAGTAAGGCGCTGTAGGAAGAAAAAAATACCTTGTCCGCAACAGTTCCAGGTTCTAAAAGAGGAACTTGCCTATAAGTTAAAACTAGCAAAGTCCCGTTATTTTGACACGACGCTCCTCGAATTTATCAGAAGTGATCCCCCAAAATTTTGGAATTTTCTAGGTCGCAGGACTGACCACTTGACCGAAATTCGACTTAATAACAGCGTTGTAACCGACTCCACCATCATAGCGCAAGGTTTTAACTCGTATTTTCAAAGCGTGTTCCTTATGGAACGGGCAACCGCAGCTAGAATTCCAGTTGAAGATCCTGGGGACGTACCAACTATCTCTGTGAACGGTGTTGTGTCTATGCTGCGTAAACTCGCAGATAAAAAATCCGCGGGTCCCGATGGGCTTCCAAATGCCTTTCTGAAGCGTTTTCCAGCACAGGTGTCTGTTTTCTTAACGAGGATCTTTCAAGTCTCGTTACTTTCGGGAGATGTGCCGGAGGACTGCAGGATGGCCCACGTTGTGCCAATTCTAAAAAAAGGGGACAAGCTAACCATTTCTAATTATCGACCAATCTCAATCACTTCCTCTTGTTGCAAGCTGCTTGAACACATTGTATCGGGTTATCTTAACTCCTATCTTGCTGAAAATAACATTTTATCACCTGCACAACATGGCTTTCGGAAAGAAATGTCCACTGTGACACAGTTAGTTACAATAATTCATGATTTTTCTGTTGTGCTTGATAAATCAGGGCAGATTGATGTACTTATTTTAGATTTCCGCAAGGCATTTGACACAGTTCCCCACAGTAAACTTATTTATAAACTGGAAAGTATTGGCGTCCCTACTTACCTTGTTAACTGGATTAATGCTTATTTAAAACACAGGACACAGTACGTAGAGGTTAATGGTTGTAAATCTGAAGTGCTTCCAGCTACGTCAGGTGTACTCCAAGGAAGCGTTTTAGGCCCTCTGCTCTTCTTTATTTATATTAATGATTTGCCGGCTGCTATTTTCGAAAATGTCTCTGTCAAGCTTTTTGCAGATGACTGCATTCTCTTCAAGAGCATAAACGAGCGTAATGATCATTACCTCTTACAAAACTCACTATTAGCTGTTCATCAATGGTGCCTTAAATGGAATATGCAACTTAACCTAGATAAAACTGTCCTCTTACTAATTTCGCGCAAAAAACAGGTTTCTCCTTTCTCTTACAGCCTTCTAAATCATTCTGTTATGGAGGTCACACATCATAAATACTTAGGGGTTACAATAACAAACGATTTAACCTGGTCTGCGCATATTGCAGACATTTGTTCCTCATCATTTTCCAAGCTGTGCTTTCTGAGGCGGAGGCTTAGAGGCGCTCTAAGTAAGCTTAAACGTCTTGCATACATAACATTCATCAGATCAAAATTAGAGTACGCGTCGGTCTTATGGGACCCGTTCATAAAGAAGGACATTTACCAGCTTGAGATGGTGCAAAGGAAAGCGATTAGGTTTATTTATAACAAATACAGAAGGCTTGATTCACCTACGACACTAATGAAAACAAATAACATCCAACTACTTCAAGTACGTAGGAAAATGTCCCGTTTGTTCTTCCTGCATAACCTTTTAGCACATAAACTAAACATTTCGCATCCCACAGAACTTAAACAGTTATCGTCTGGACGAACACACCACACAGGAAATCATTTACTGGAACCAATTTTTGCAAGAACTGAAACATTCAAACACAGTTTTTTCCCGAGGACCGTTTCCGACTGGAACTGTCTTCCAGGGGCCATCTTCCAGTCCCCTAATTTTGTTAAAGCTCTAGAAGAGCATTTGTTTGAGTGAATGAGTGCTGTATATGTGCGTATGCGTATATATATGAATGAATATGTACATGTTGTATATATATTTTTCTGCTTGTATATTAGCGGCAATCTGTTAAAGTGCCGTTTTTTCTTTTTCTTTTTCTTTTTTTATGTGACAGTGTATTTACATGCCTTGTATAGCCCCTCCTGCATGGGCCATAACTGTTGGCCTGCAGTATTCTGAAATAAAATAAAAGTCATATATATGTATATATATATATATATATATATATCACGTTAATATTCTGACCACGCACCTGCAGCCTTCGACATACACACACACACACAGACACACACACACACACACATATATATATATATATATATATATATATATATATATATATATATATATATATATATATATATATATATATATATATATGTATATATATGTGTATGTGTGTGTGTGTGTAGAAGGCTGCAGGTGCGTGGTGAGAATATTAACGTGATTCTGAGCAAAAATGATTTGCTATTAGCGGTTTGAATTTGAGCGGGTCGCGCTCTGTAACGACCGAGGTAAGTTGTTCCATTCCTCAATGGCTACAGGAAGAAGTGATCTGTTAAATGCGGTCATTTTACCAAAAAGTCATTATATGATGGTAGAATCGAGTAGACTACGTGAATGGCGGGTGGGAGCTAGTAGTAACTGCCAAGCAAATGAAAAAAGCAGCAATAAAATTTATGACATAAGCAGAGTGGCAGATAGCTTGCGTCTGACGTCTTACCATTCGTGCGACTCCATAATACTATTGATGCTTGAATAGTAGTCGTTCTCGAATGGTAGGAGCAAGCGTTATGAAGCGAGCAGCACAATTTTGCACGGATTCCAGTAGCTTAATAAGGTAGGTTTGACAAGGATTCCAAATGTACGACGCGTATTGAAATTTAGTGCAACGGAAGGTTACACATGCTATTTGGCGGACTGAGGGTGGGCACAGAAACAACGTTTTTCTAATGTAACCAAGTTTCCTTGATGCATTAGACACAAGTTGAGGAATGTGTTTGGATCACGTTAAGTTACTGCTGATTAGGATGTCAAGGCACTTGTATTTCTCTGCATGCATTAGGTTCACTGAATTTAAGGAGTAGTCGTATTCCGAGTTAGACTGCTCGCGCGATACTCGCAAAACTTTACGTTTAGAAGCACTAGTTTGCATCATCCCACACGAGCTCTCTTCGATCTCTGTTCAAACGATCAGAGATTGCAAACTACTGCAAACTATCTCTGTCCTATCAAACAGAGATCGTTTTCCAGTAGTTCATGGTCTTTAGTGGTGGTTATGCGGCGGTACATGATAAAGTCGTCAGCGAATAGATGAGTGGATGGTGAAATTCCTGAAGGCAAGTCATTTAAATAAATGAACAAGAGTAGAGGGCCAATCACAGATCCCTGACCGAGGGGAGTCAATGCGGAGTGATGATCACCGATCATTCTGAACTGTAAATGATCGGATTAAAGGGATTTAACACATGAGAGGGTTAAGGTCTCAAGATTGAAACAATAGAGTTTATTTTATAGGCGTTTATGGACAACGCGGTCAAAGGCTTTAGAGAAATCTATGTATATGATTTCAGTTTGGAACAAGGTGGCTAAGTTTATTTGTAGGTCGGTTATGAATTCGAAAAGCTGAGTCTCGCAAGACAGACCAGGTAGGAAGCCATGTTGATTCTAAAAGAAGAAACGATTACTTTAAAGGTGAACTGAAACGCGCGCGTAAATAAAGTGCTCGAGAATTTTCAGCCAATGCATGTAAGCGAAATACGGCGGTAATTTGATGGATTACAACGTTCACTTGATTTGAATAGTGGGGTGACGTTGGCTATTTTCCAGTAGTTTGGTATCCTGCATTCCGAAAGTGACTGAGCAAATATAATGGATGACATGTGCCTTGTTATAACGCCAGTGGATTCGCGAGTTTTTGCCGAGACGTTACCAGATCCGGGGGCGCTTGATGTTTTTAGCTAATTAATAATTCTCGGGATTCGTTCAGCGGTCACTGTAATCGGTGGCTTCTGGGGAAGGTATCTCTACGTGAAAAAGGAGTATTGTCGGTTGGTTCCTTAGTAAAAAACCGAGGAAATTTCGGATTCATCAGGTCAGAACGTTGCTGAGGGGGGTACTCGTGACCCATCGGCGTTTGTCAGTGAAATGTTATGCGATGAATTCTTTAGGTTTATGATATTCCAAAGCTTTTTAGGGTTATCTCGGATAATGTTTAGTAAATCCTAGTGATAACACTTTCTTTTAGGTTTTTTCAGCATGCTGGTGTATTCTCCTGGACAAGTGAAATGTCGATTTTATTTTATAGCGGAGGTGTCGGCTTTCGCTAAGGGACGGGTTTCTCTTTTTCGAAAGCTTTCCGAGCGTATTACTATACCAAGGATGGCTGGTGTCACAACGAATATGCACGAGGCGGACGTATTCATGGATTAGTGTTTATATCTTCTGTTCATAAAATGACTAGTTTTGTTCAACACTTTTTGTGTAAGCGGTTGTCGTAAATGAAGTGGAAAACTTTTCTTGCCCAGAAATGATTGCCTGAAAGTTGTCATTGTTGTATTCTCGTGTAACCTTCTTTCGCAGTCGATTCGCAGCACTCAGAATCAACAGATTAAATAATAAAGTAAGGTGCTCATAGAGGCTATCCATACACGTAGGTGGCTGAATGAGATCGGGTTGTGATACAATGGCAACATGAAGGATATTGATTCCGCCAGTCGGAGTGTTAGTAATGTGGGTCAGGTTGAACAAAAGAGAGAGTTCATGAAATCTTTAGATGGCCGTGAAGATGCTGCCAGCTTAACTCAATCTATATCAGGCAGGTGGAAGCCTCCGCGGAGAAAGAAATTAGAGAGAGGAAACCGGGTATTTAAATCATTTACCACAGAGTGCAGTTCATGAAGAAAATCATGATCGCATTCAGGTGGTCGGTAAGCAGCGATGAATATATTATTTCCTGACGGTACCGGTACATTAATATAAAGTATTTTATAACTACTATTTATTGCAATACTGATTGAGTGCATATGAGCTTTGACTGGAAATATAAATTACCTGAGCAAGATTGACAGATGCTTAGAGAAAACCTTAGGCGATATTGTTTTTAAGGTATTTCGTCACGCTGATGGTTACCTGACTTTCTGCAATAAGAAATGATTTGATTCCGCTGCTGCCTCAGTAAGTGAGCAATCTAAACATAATGGAGGAGGATTAAATTTACAAAAGAATTTCCTCAAAAAAGCGTAATACAGTTCGCAGACTTTTCCTTCGTCTTCGAAGAAAATCACGTTTGTTGGCAGTACTCCCCAAGATCTTCGAAGCCATTGTTAAACTTTCAATGTCAGCATTCCAAAGTAGTAAAAAACGGAATTGCCATGTCGAGCCTTAAGTCTTCTCTCACCAAATCGTACATGCACCAAATGAGCGCCAGTTTTAATGCACAGGTCCGGCGCCTATTACTAGCAGGTTATCCTAGCATAGCAGTGGTGACTGTGGCTCACCGCCCAAACAAGTCTATTTCGAGGTGACGGACGTGATTACAGAAAGTACTAATAGCAAAAAAAGAGTAGGGGCTATTCTTTACATTCATTCAGTATCGCGCAAGCTTGAAAAATCGCAAGTAGGTATTGTGGTAATGTTGTTTGTTTTCACTGCTCCCAATAAGCTAGATAAGATATGCGCTGTCGTGCAGAGAAAAAAGAAGCAGGTGAAAAGCAAAAAAAAAAAACAGATATTTGTCCAGTGAACGACATCAAGAACAATTTTACTGACTGTCGTATGGGTCTGGTGTATAAAGTTCCATTTAGCTGTGGCCATTTCTACGTATGGCAAACGGGGCGGTGTATCAGTCAGCGGCTAATAGAACATAAGAGGTCGTTAACCGGTGGATCATCTTCTAATCATTGGTTACATTGCCAAAATTGTAACTTCACGCCTGAGTTAGATGAATGCACGATATTGTACAGGCATAACAATGAAGATACGCGTCTTATGGTCGATGCATGACATATCACTAATAGTAAAGTGCATGCGTGAGTCAGCCTTCGATTACCTTACATAACGAAGAGATCAAATGCCTTAAAAGTTATCTCTCATGTAGACCGGCACGTGTATCCGAATAACACGTGGTGCTACCATTCGAGAGTATGCCCATATCAGTTTTGTGTCCTTTTTTCGCCTCAGTGCTTTCTTCAGTTGATAGTTGACGTTCGTGTTGTGCACTTTTCTCTTGTATCCGTGTCTGCACGCCTTACCCCTTTTCTGCAGCAGCTGTTCACCACAGTTAGGTCTTCTAGCAGTACACGCTTATGCGGCAATACAGCATATTTCATGCAGAAGTTGGACTCACACTACCGCAGCGAAGGATGAATATGAAAATGGTGCCCAGTGTCCATTGAGGCTTATGCATATCCGTAGTGAACGGCTCCGTATCAACGTTGTTACCTATAGGGGTTTTCCAACGACCACACAACGGGTGTTTTTGCCTTCTCTCTATACCACACGTGGCTCAATCACAAAGCGAACAGACTGCACGTGCTTCTGTATTCCTTCAGCATTCTTGACGCTCGCAAATTGAACAATCACCAATCCCGGCGGCCTCGGACGAAAGGTTACCTCTCTTTCACTCCAGGGGCCCTATAACATAAAACTATTGCAATATGTTTTATTCCAATCCCCTGACGTCAAACTTGCGTAACCGCTGACGCAAGCAACGAGTGGTCACCCGCAGCTTTGTCTGAACAGACCATTCAAACGCTCTCCTCGTTCATAGGAGGTCACTTTTGTTTGCTTCAAAAAGGAATAACATTGATTACAGTGAGCGCCTTGTTTTATCTAAGTGGCTAACAAGAGGCACACTCAAGTGGAGAGGGATTCGATGGCGGCCGAGCCACTGCATTGAAAATCCATAACCAGATGAAGCGGTTGGTGCCAGCATCAAGGATTGGTCCGCTTTCCCTTATTTAGCTTGCGGCGACTCGTCGAAAATCGCGGCGGCATGCAACAGAAATATGGGAATGACGCTAAACCGGATCCTCAGTAAAGAAGAGTTGGCAGAACGATGTCGTAAACGTGCCGAAACTGCTCGAAAACGTTACACGGCCACGCAATAAGTTTTGTTATACGCAAATAAAACCATGCTCTCCGGTAGGTGCGAGTAGCCAGTGCCTGAGCTATCGGCGGTAGCCATCTTTTATTCCTTTCGGAATGGGGCAGCCCGTGGCTATTCAGAAGAAAATTCAGTTTTGTTCGGCATATTAAGGCACTTTAACGCGTACACGCTCTTTCAGGCGGTGAGTTTTTGAGTTTTTGTGACGTCGTGTGACAGGCAGGTGAAGTGGGTGCCACACGAAAAGTTTGGACCAATAGCCGAGGGCTCGTGGCGAAAAGGCGTCGAATCAGAAATAACTGTTTTTCTTTTGTTCGGTCAAATCATGCATAAACACTGTGTAGACATGATATCAGATGAGGAGCTATCGCGGTTTTCGTGACGTCGCGTGACACACAGGTGAAGTGGGGGAGGTCCATAAATATTTTTGACCACTCGTGGAGCGCTGATTGCACAATTGGAATAGAAAAGCTTGGAATAGAGTTACGTTATAGCACCCAAGATCTCCGAGAAAAAGCCCATCGTACATTGCAATAGTTTGCATAATAAAGAAAATTCACCTAGCGATCACCACAATGCAGATGCATTTAAATGGGCATGTTTGTTCGCGAGCTGGCGACGCTTGTTAAGTATGTGCACTGCAAATAGCTCATGTATGGGAGCCACTTCTAGAACCCGTTCAGTGATGCAATACGAAGAACAGAACATGAGTGCGTACTGCTCAGCTGCGATAGTAGCGGCTCATGGCGTTCAAGAGCAGCAAATAGATTTGATGAAACCTTTTGGATTTGAAAGTTGTGTACAGTTCCTCATGATGTTAACCATACTTCACACTCACAGTTAATTCCGCCTTTGCAAGCGTATGCATCTAAAGCTGAAGGAACCAACGCATGCTTGTGTATTTTCTCCTTATTACTCGCCAACTGCAATGCCCACCTCTCTTCTTCCTCCTATCTCATTTTGTTTTCTGTGCTCAAGCCGACTGGAGTTCTCTAGGTAACGCCGAGTTCAAAACCATTCTGTATGAGCACTATGTAGCACTTTCTCTTTCTGTGTGATTAGAATTCGCTGATTCTCACAAAAATACTACGCCTTACATTACCCATTACCATTACCATCACCATTACCCGCTAGAACTTGTCACAGCAATTAATTCATTCGGGGTCATTCACTTGAGTTGATATCAAAAGGTGATTGCCAGTGCAACCTAATTGATCTGACATCCTAGTTGTCATATGACAGGCAGTAGAAACTTTACGTAATCATGCATAGCGCTGATGTGGCAGAAGCTATGATGTCGAGAGTTCGTATGATTTTAAAAACCAACAGAAAGAAAACTTTTGTGATACATTTTCATCTCCTTTCGTAATCTAAGTGATTTTGTCAGGATTGGTTAAACATGTAGAATAAATAATAATTTTACATCTTGTCTTAATCAAAGGCCGCGCATAATGATAACGAAGTTCCATTACACAGCAACAATTACAGTAGCGCCCTGTTGGTATTTCATCAGAGCCGTTACATGTGAGAGCCACTACGCGTTACCGAGCCCCAGTGAAGAGGCAAAGCAAGTTTCCCTTTACGAATACACGCTGGCATTCCGAGCTCAGTTCAGCACCAGTAAATGGTGTTTCTCTATTTAGCACAATTGGAATAGAAAAGCTTGAAATAGAGTTACGAAGAGTTACGAAGAGTTGTCGAAGTAGGAATGCTTGGTGATGTGACTTACAGAGAGACTGAAGAGGAACACTCCTGTAAAGTGATATTTATTTGAAACTGTATTGTCTTTTATTTCATACCAATAGGTTCCTTGTGAGGACGTGAAGACAAACTGAAAGATGAAGTTCAATTTTCAGGACTTCGTGCCAGAACCCCAGAACCGGTAGGTCAGTGAACGTCAAGGAATTTGAAGCAAATTTTCGTACTTGGGTCATTGTGAGTCTGAAGGAATATTGTGAAAATTGTTGCCTAGAGTCCTTGGCTATTTACAATACAATGCTCTGCATCATTATTAATAAAGAAATTAACTAGATCAAAGGGTGGGGCATCATAATTTATGAAGTTTATGCGAGCTGGTGCAAGAACTTCGAGTCGCCCTCGCCACGTGTATTTCGTTTTCGTGCCGTTTCTAGCATACAAAGTCTTTTCTCACGGTAACAGTCGATTTTTGATATTGTGGAAATGATTTTCATATTGTAGAACATAGTTCAAATTGTTAAGGTGAAAGCCTTAAGTAGCTCATACTCCCGACGGCCTTGAAAAAAAAACGCGCCGTCCAGGCCAATGGTACAAAACACTGCCATCCTCCGCAATTGCTCATACTCCGTAAGCAAGAAAAAATGCAACGACTCATCCCTCTCGTAATGCAGAGGCTACAAGCACTTATAAAAATCAGGCGTACAATGCATACCTTCATTGGCATCACGCATACAACGAACAGAAACGCGGCATCTAGTCGATTGCTGCAAAAAAAAAAGAAAAAAAACACGTCGCTTTCTCAATGACCTCAGTAAGGCTGACGCTACAGCGCTCAGCAAAGTGAATTGAACAGTGCATACATTCATTGAAACCACGCGTACAACACACAGAATAGCATACATTTCAATGCCCTGCTGAGCGGATAGAACGTAAAATCGAAGGGAACCGCCGTTGGCGCGAGTCTGACCCCGCTATACGAGAACGCTAAGCTAAGCGTCGAAAACGAACCGAACAAGCCGAATCTCGAAATCAGCAACGCGACGCTGCGCATTACCAAATGCGCAGCATGCTTTCGCCTTGACGTTTCACAGCAGTGTAGCATGTTGCCGAATTTCCTATATTTATTGTGGGCGAATGAACCCTTCTCTTTGACAATGTTGCATAAAGAAAGGAATTCCCGAAATAACGTCGTACTGTGCGTGTTGCGTGCGGGCTCTGCAGGCCGGCAGGCGGGATGCGATGCACGACTCCTAATTTATGGGGTTTCACGTGCCAGAACCAAGACCTGGGGTTCTTTAACGGGCACCTAAATTTAAGTACACGGCTATTTTCGCACTTCGCCCGCATCGAAATACGACCGGCGTGGCCTGGAGATGCAAAAATCTACATGATAACACAGCACAATATGCTGGTATGGTGTGACGATAGCGTTTATTAGTGGGTTTTTGCTTTGCAGGCCAAAATCAGAAAAATAGAAGTCCTAAGCATTTAGCGTAGTATTCTTATTGTAGAAATGACGAGTACGAAAGTGCAATTTCTGCTCTGAATACCAGTTATTAATTAGTTATGGTTTATAAGCAAGCCCAAAACAATGCCTTCCTAAAAAAAGCAAAATGTTGTGAAAATTGGACATTTTTTGCAACATACACCACATACATTTTCAATTTCGTAACTCATGTTAGCACGTGAAATCGAAAGCGGAGAAATTAAAAACCTCAGCTCTCGGCTTTCCGAAAGGAGAAGAGGAAGAAGAACCAAGAACGAAGAGCAACGTTGTCCCACACCACGGCTATCCTGGCGCCGAGAAGGAAATCGAGCGGGTAAAATGTATTTGTCTTTCACTAAGCTTGGAGCACTGGGTCAATTCATGAAGCATGTGCAATGAGCTGTGCCATAAAGAACAGCACGAAACGAAAAATCCCAACTAAACGAGAGTCTGGGGATATTTGTGATTGGCTCTTGTTTGTGTACTGCTCTGTGCGCTGTTAAATGAACTCGTGGCTTGTTTTCCTTTAAGTGTGCGATATGTATAACGTAATCCAAAGTCACTTTATTTCACGAACAGGTTATGAACATTATTTCACGCAAAGTAAGTTCACTTGCAAAATTGATCGCATGGAGATATTCTTGTCTTTATTGCTTTAAATATGGTATGGCTCTCTTACAATAAAGAACATCATTCTTATATTATTAAGAACGAGGATGTATCTTAGGCGCGGCGAATAATGGTTTGCTAGTATCGGCCAAACCGCCAACCAATCGTGCTTTCCCGCAGTCATGTAGCAGCTTTTCTACCGAAACAACAGGGATACATGTGATAGCTACTCTCCCAAGTTCGAGCTAATCAGCATGTGCAAAGAAGGGAATGAATGTTTTGTTAAATACACATAGGCGATTTTCTTCTGCTTCTATGTAGACAGTAGCGCAATCATGCAGTAGGTGAGAAGGCTAGGATAGTTAGGATAGTTTGAATGGGTAAGACAGCACAAGCCCTACGCACATCAGATAACAGACGCAATCTAAGAGCCCGAAATAGTACTTTCTTTGGTATTGCCTTGCGTCGCCGTTTTTTATGCTCGCGTTCTTTTATGTGCAAAAGGGCAGTGTCCTAATAGATTCCTATTAAGAAAGTCGACGAGCATCGCCAGGCTGCCCTTCCCGCAAATTTTCCGCTAACACCACGACAAGCGTAGCTTTGCACCAGTACTCCTTCAGAATGCCACCTTGTCCAGCGAGGGGCGGGGGGGGGGGGGGAGGGGGCAAAGCTGACGTTCTAGTCTTTTGGTTTGCAATTTTCTCGTCAACATCCCGCTTTGAACTCTAAATGGAATGTCTGGAATCGGCTTTGAGAATGCACATGCACCTATCCGCATCGGTACTTGCTTCGACTATTTTGATAGGCGCCTGATCATACGCGTGTATACGCATGTCCCTTTGTACGAAACGAAATGTCAATATCGTTTGTAAACTCGTTTATTGGTTAGATAGAGTCAGTCAGAGAAATGAAGATTGCTCGTTTCACCGGCGAAACCGGCAAACAAAATACCAACATAGAGGTGGCTACCCTCTAGATGTCAGTGCTTGTTCGACAGATCAAAGCGAGAAACCCCTGGTTAAATTTCTTAGCCCTTGTCCTTAATTTCATGAACATTTCCATGGTCTCATTTACTGGTGTACATCATATATCGATATCTAGAAACAATCATATCCGGGTTCAATACAATAATAAATGCGCCATCCCTGGTGAACTCAGTGAGACTGCAGCGCAGATGTGCATGAGGTTAATTCAACGAGATTTTACGCTCTTTAGCTACACTTTCGCAAGAACAGACACCTTTAGGAAAGGCTTCGCGGAAGTCCTTAATTAGACAATTTGTGACATCTATAGCACCGTCTGCTATGTGAAGAACACATTGGCCTCCTGCTTGCAAGACAAAAGCCGCAGTCACTTATGCACTAAGACGGGGCAATGAAATGATAATTTAGCGTTAGAACTTACATTACGTGAATGCCAGTGAATCATAAATAAATCTCCATCTGGGAGCGTAATACCTGCATTACGTGCTTTCGTCCTCAACGGCCAGACCACTAATTCAGGTACTCTCCTTTTCGCAGCTCGTCGAGGCACAGCCGCGACACAGTGTCTTCACGACACAGCACCACTGCACCCGCGCAATTCAGCTCGCCCAGTGACCTGCCGTCGCCCCCCTACAATGCCGCAATGGAGGCGCTGCGGCACATGCGGCCCCCGGCCAAAGGTGCAACTCCGGTTAGCGAACCGGACAGCATGCTTCCGTGCGGCCACCACGTGCACGCGATGCTGGTCGCATGCTATGGTACCCTGGCCGCGGGCACCGCACTCGGGTTCGCCTCGGCTGCCATGGCGTCCATTGAACGCCAGTCCTGGTACGACCTGCCACGTGTGCCGCCTCAGAACAGATGGATCGCTGACAGCCTCTTCCTGGGAGCCACCGTGGGCGCTCTGTTCTCGGGTGAGCATACGAGCCGCGAACAATCTAATCCCACTCGCTCACTTCCCCCAGAAATTACCACTTGCTTTTGCTGCTCGCGGCGATGACCTTAGTCGAGGTGGCAAGGCTATTCTGTGCCTAATTTATGCATTTGTTCCTTCGTTGCTGCACATTTGATTACGAATGCGTGAGCTTCACAAGCTAGATGTGTTGCTCCTCGCCTGTTTGAATTGTGTGATGTTAGAAAGTATCATAGTGGCCTACAAATGCGCTTCTGCATATGCAGTGGCGTATCGTGCTTGGATTCATAAGCATACACAGTGTGCGCAGGTCATGCGTGGTGCATAGTGTAACGTTGTCCTTCTCGGTTTCACTGAACAAGGGTTTTTGGTGGATCCGTGCTTCGTACAACTTCAACTGTAAAGTATAAAGATGTAGCCTGTTCATCAACGGCGACATTTAACTATGAAATATAAAAAGGGTGTTTAACAATTTTCGTCGATGCAGATCAAACAGCTAAGCCTTGCCCTTCCTCGGGATTTGGAACGCTGCAAATAGACAAGGGTCCTAAGAGTAGAAAAATGTTTGAATGTAACAGCTAGCATTTTTCCAAAATGCGGCCGTGAAATGGCACTCGCAAGGCAAAATAGTAACTTAAATCAGGCGATTCTCATCTTCCTCTATATAGCTACTGTATAGCGGTTCAACTGTAGCGCTGTATACCACGATAGTGCATCTTATACAGGGTGCTTTTTTTTAAGTCATGCAGATGCGGGATTTCATAAAGGCGTGTGAGCGTAGTTACCGTAAAGTTCTTGCAGATAAGTTCTTCTCTGTCGCTAACAATGTGTGTCTCAGAAGACTAATTAATTAAAATTGTTACATTTTTATTTCAACCTGGGGGCAGTTCAAATGAAAAATTGGTAGGCAGCCACGTTCTAATGCACCCTCTTTTTTTTAACGTTAAAGTCCGTCCATGTTTCCAAAATTCAACGTCGAATTTTGACGTGCAATCTAAGCAATATAGAAACCGAGCGGGCAGTGAGCTCTCAAAAAAATAAAGAAAAAGAGGCCCCACTATCATTCAAGACGGAAACACCCCGTGAAGAAATACGCGACGAACTTTGAAAGTGAACGTCGCGGCTAGTCGCGGCAGATACAGAACGGCACGTTTTGCTTGGAAAGCATCGTCTGCGATGTTGTCTATCACTATCTGCCTCGACATGATATCACTCAAACTTGGTCACACACATTATCGCGGGGTCTTTCCGTCTGATGTAGCTGCATTGGACTCAGTTTCGACAGTTCCTGGATTAAGCGTTAAAATTCGAGGATAAATATCTCCAATCATGTGTGATTTTCAAGATTCTTCAAAACAAAGGCGATGAAAATTGGACAGCCTACAAGTTTTCCACATAAACAACAGGCTGCAAGGCTTTCAAAAACGCTTTAACAACGCAAATGGACACGTGAGTTACTCAATCCTGAGAGGAACACCGGCAGCCGAGCCGGTACTACAGCGCGCATGGCTGAATCGTCAGAAGGTGCACATGCAGAAAACAGGGCTGGTTGGAACTTGGGACAGCTGAGATGTTTCCAGTAGTTGAAGCAAAAAAGAAAGTGTCTGAGAAAGCCACCGACCTAATTTGTGCATACAGTTATCAGACTTATATACAGAACCTTATGTGGCTAATTAATTTGGAATCGAGTGGCTGAGTATGCACGACAGGAAAACGAATCACCGCTATGTGCTTTTACTTTGGGCACATAAGATCATTCTTTAAAATAAAGTTATTTGTCCACAGTATTCGCGTACACTTCATTTGCCCACTTCATAAACAAAAGTAAGTAAACAAAATCACTTCGAATGTCTTACAACATCGCGCCCTTTTTCAGGCTTGGTGCTGCATATGATCGGCTACAGAACAAGCATGTTGCTGTCTTCGGCCGGCCTAATCAGCTCGTGGATATGCATGGCCTTGGGAAGCAATGTCAGCATGGTACTGGTCGGCCGGGTAGCTTGCGGTCTCTTCGTGGGTGTTGTCTCCAACTGCGCCTGCCTCTATATCGCCGACGTCGCGCCTCCAGCCAAGAGAAGCACCTACGGAGGCCTTCCGGAGGTGCGCTATGTACCGATTCATACTATACAGCGTGTCGCACAAGAACACTGCTGTGAGCTGCATCCTTCTTGTGGTATAGGCCTGCGAAAACTAGCACAAAATTTGTGAAGCCAAGGTGCAAACCACACGCATGTGCGCGTGTGTTTGTGTTCGTGTGCAATGTGCCGCACCTTTACTGTGTACCTTATAAAAATCATGAGATATCTTTCCTATTTTTAGTGTAGTCATCACTGCCTCTCGTAGTAGAATTTAGGTGCTTTTCCATGTGTCCTATACTTCAGCGGAAGTTCCATATTTTCGATTTGATATAATATCTGAGCAGTAAGCTACTCATTGCGTCATTTGATGACCTACTCTCGTCACTTGAGTTTGCTCAATTTCGTGAGTTAGAGTTTCAGCCAGCCTGCATAACCTTTCTCTAAACTGTGCAAACAGTCAATAGACAGTCTACAGACAGTTCCTTAAAAAAGCATGTGACTACCTACCGCTTTAAAACTCTTGAACATTTTCAAAGGGCAGTAGACCAACTACATATGGACGAATTGTGTATCTTTCTATACCGGCTATAATGATGACTACCGTATATAGTTAGTAAAACTAGGTCATTGCAGACCGGAAATTGCATGTTTTAGGACAAGATTAGCAACAAGAGTCGACGAAAGAAAACTTCCTGTCGAGATATTTACGAATCTAGGCAACCGAGATTCGCTAATTAAGCTTTATTTTTTACCATTTTTCCACTAAAGTAAATTCCATGTTTGAGCTAATGCCGGGCTGATAACAACTCGGTATTTAAAACGGTTAACAATCCCCCATTTAAAACACGCTCGCACGAAGGGAGCCGACTCTACCGCCGCGCGATACCAAAGCCACATGGTGAGCTGAGCCCATGTGGCGCAGCCCCGTGGTGCCCCGTGCCCCAGCAGGCGCACCTGCTGGAGAATGAAGCTATATACGTAGCGATATTGGCAGGTGACCCGCGCTTAAGTTGCGCTTGCCACACAAAAATAAAAAAAACGACGCGAACAGTTATTGCTACTGGTCAAAATCAGATTCACGTATACTGCGTTTTCAGTCACTAACGCCTAGTCGCCGCAAGGCTTTCTTGTTTTTTTTTTTGTGTGTGACGTGACTTTTACCAGATCGCTTAATGTTAAGGCGTGGTTCCGAATGATTCTGACGCACTCGTATCCGTTTTCAGACAAATATGGAATTGGAACTCCTTGTGCTAGCATCCATCAAATCAATGAATTAGAATTTTGGGGTTTTTGCGTGCCGCAACAGCAACCATGATTTCACTATAAGGCACGCCGAATTGTAGGAGACTCCAGATTAATTTTGGCCACCTGGGTATCTATGGCGTGCTTCCGCTGCACGAGACAAGGGTGTTTTTGCATGTCGCTTCCATCGAAATGCGGCCGCCGCGGCCGGGATTTGCTCCTGGGACCTCGTGCTCAGCAGCGCAACACTATCGCCACTTAACAACCATGGCAGGTCATCAAGTAAAAATTTTTGATATGCTTTAACTTGCGCCAGCTAACTTCCTAATTTCATCATTCCACCTAAGTTTCTGCCGTCCTCGACTACTCTGCCTTTCCCGTGACAACCATTCTGTAACTCCAATGCTCCACCGGCTATCTTACCTACGAATTACATGGCCTGCCACTTGCATTTTTTACTCTTAATGTGATCCAGAATATTGCCTATCTCCGTTTGCTTTCTAACCCACATGGCTGTCTTCATGGCTCTTAACATTGCGCCTAAAAGTTTTCTTTCCAGCGCTCTTTTCGCGGTTCTTAACTTGTTCTCGATTTTCTTTGTTAACTTCCAAGTTTCTGCCCCATATTATAGAACCTGTAGAATGCAATGATTGTAGACTTTCTTTTTCAACTACAGTGGTAGGGCCCCAGTCAGGATTTGGTAAGGCCTGCCGTGTGCACGTCAACCTATTTTTATTCTTCTGTAAATTTCCTTGTCGTGATGAGGGTCCCTTGTGAGTAATGGACCTATGAAAGCGTACTCCTGCGCAAACTTTAGAGGCTGTCTGGCGATCCTGAATTCTTGTTCCCTTGTCAGGCTATTGAACATTATATTTGTCTTCTGCATATTAATGTTCAAGCCCCCTTTGAGACATTAGCGGTTAAGGTCCTCAATCATTTGTTGTAATTCGTCCTCAGTGTTGCTGAACAGGAAAATAACATCTGCAAACCGAAGGTTGCTGAGCTATTCGCCTTTGATCCTCACTGCTAATCCTTCCCAGTATAATCGCTTGAATACTTCTGAGCATGCAGTGATTAACATTGGAGAGATTGTGTCGCCTTGCTTGACCTCTTTCTTGATAAGTAACTTTCTACTTATCTGGAGACCCAAGGTAGCTGTAAATTTTACCGGACTGTGCAATATCAGTATGTTGGAATCACCCAGCGCAATATAATGGTAATAGTATATCGCATGGAGAGGCTTTCGTCCTAGAGTGGCGCTAACAATAGTCTGATAATAATGATTATCATCGTCACCATTGTCAGCATCAGTCTTTTCGCTATCGCGAATTAATTTTACGTGCTCTTTTTTGCATTAATAGAAAATCTATAACTGCATTCTAAGGTGGTCACGTATCATGGTAGAACACTTGGAACTTCTGATTTCGAACCATCAATTGATGATTACGAGTGATGTAAGATCATTAACTCACTACCGTTAAACAAGCTTTCTGGCTACGACAAAATTAGAATGAAGGATAACTCATTCCAAACTGGTAAAGCTTCTGATGCATATTTTGAATGACCGTTTAGAAACGAGTGACGTACCCTAAGGATTTAAAGTATCGGTAATTAGGCCAACGTATAAGTCTAGGAAGAAATCGGACAAGTACTGTTGTTTAATAGAAACATTGCCGTCTCATTTTATTCGAGGACATTGGTCACAGAAGCATGGCTGCACTTGGTGATAAATTGTCGGTAATGAATGATGCTCAGTATGGCTTCCGGTGGTAGCTTCGATCGGCTCACCACCTAAAGGATATCTGTAACGTTAATAGCAAGCGTGTAGTTCAATATGAGGTATTTATTGACCTATTTTTAATTGTGAAAAATGTTTTGATAGTGTTGAATACCCTAAAATGTTACATAAATGAGAATGTGTTGGTTTTAGAGGATTGTATGAGCAGTTCTTTTCTAGTTCTTTACTGGTCGCCTCCAAACTGGGAAGCTAAATGACCCACTCAGCGAATTCAAACGCATTACACATGATGTTGCGTAATGTTCCGTATTTAAGTTCAAAACTTTTTCAGTACCCCTAAGATATAGCGTTGCAGATTTCTCATTAGTCGCACAGTCGAGCTTTCTCGTTATAACAGACGTCGACACACTTTTTCATGGGCTGTGGAATAACAACACATATGTATATAGAGCAAAAAAGTACGCAGATATCTTTTAGAAACACCATAAAGGAGCTTAGTACAGAGAGTCTATTGTACTTCATGGCAGCACATGCACAGGGCGTCAATTCGCACCGATACACTTCTATTTCGATATTAAATGTTTGGGAATGTAGGAACTTTGAGAAGAAAATGTCCTCGTGTCCTCATGCAGAACACGTAGTG